>NC_080793.1:9893660-10088660 GCF_028018385.1 Neofelis nebulosa
ATTTGCATAAAATATTTATCAAGGCTTACGCAAATTTCCGCGCGGCTCCCTTCCTGCCAAGTTTAAAATTGCTCAGACGTACAGAGGTGCAATATAGGCATGTGAGGAGGCCATTAGGCTAGCCCTCCCGGCCACTTGAGCCCGCACAGACGGACACGCGCCTCCATTAGCAGCCAGCCGGGCCCTGCCAATTTTTCTCTGTTTTTTTTTTTCTTTTTTTTTTTTTTCTCCTTTTTTTTTTTTTTTTTTTTTGCAAACAGATTGTTTTTCTCATTATGTTTTTATATCTACCTAAACTGTTAATTAGGCACTTAGAAGATTTTTTATTGGGGCCTAAGTGTAACAAGCTGCTTTGTTTGCAGGCACATACCTTTGCTGCTGTTCTGTAAACATGGGCTTTTTGCTCCAAAAGCTGCGTTTTCGGCCTGTTACCGAGATGGCGTCACGTGCTGGGAAGAGGGAGCTCTGACCTAGGGTTGGGGGTCTCCGTTCTCCAGGCTGGGTGAGGACTTCGGCCTCAAGTTGGGTCCCGGCCTGGCCGCAGGGGAGAGAAAAAAAGAGATGAGGCACATAGGAGGCGGAAGAAGATAATGAGGTGTCCCGGAGGGCCCAGCGGACCGGTCAGGCTGGCGGGGCCTCGCTGGATGCCGGCTTCTGCTAAGCCCATAAACCCAAAAGGCCTAATTCCAGAATGCAGAAATATGGCAGCTGCACCTGAACTCCTGTTTTCCCACAAATGGGGCTCTCCCTGTCCAGCCACGGCCTTTCTGTTTCTCGATCTCAACCAAGCTCCCTCTTACCTCAGGGCCTTTGCACTAGCTGTTCATGCCTCCTGAAATGCTCTCTCCCCAGATCTCTACAGGGCTGACTCCTCAGCTTAACGGACGCCTCCTCGTAGAAGCCATCCCTAACTACCCAGTCATTTGCACGTGACCCTGGAGACTTTCTGAACTGACCCTGTGGAGGTGTTTGTTTACTGACTGTCACCTCCACCAGGAGAAAAGCTGCATGAAAGAAGAGATCTGTCTAATCTGGTTCCCTGCATCAATCCTCCTATGAAAGCAGTGCCTGGCACATAGTAGGTGCTCCACAAATGAGTGAGTGAATGAATATAAACTCTGTGTATAGACATAGGCACAAATCTTCAGCCCCTTTTTGGAGGAGGCTTAGCGCAAAGCCTGGCACCCTATAGGTGCTCAATCACTATTTGTTGGAAGAATGAATGACTACTTTGGGGCATTTCCCTTGACTCTGCCAAATGGGCCAACTACATGCCAAGAACAAGCAAAATTGCCTTTGCCACCCACACAACCTACCCTCCTGTGTCCAACTGAACCACGGCAAATTCAGGCAATCTGTGCCCGGGGCCACCCGGATCCCCGCAGACCATTCTCAGTGGTGCCCACGTCCACCCTCCATCAGAATGGGGGTGGCCGCTATAGCGAGAGGGGAGAGTGCCCTTCCTAAGGAGCTGGGATCAATGGGAAGAGCGAATTAGCCCTGGTGAGTGGCTAATCAGGAAATAATCAGGTTATACGCATCACAGAAATGTCTGCACATCAGATGGAGAATGGGGTTTACAAGGAAGACAGAGGGGAAGCTTTGGGGGAGGTTCGCATAGTGGTGAGGTCAGGGGCTCCGGGGTGAGATTGCCCACCCCCTTGGCAACTGTGTCTGGAGTTAATAATAGGAGTGACCTCATGGAGTTGCTGGAGGATACAATGAGAGCATGCGTGGAAAATCCCCAACGCTCCATAAATGTCAGCTCTGAATGTAGTCATGAAAACATTATACCCCCAGGACCTGCTCCTGGGGTCCCCAGTGGCTGTGGTGACCCCTCTGCTAAACGCCCTGCCTCACACCACCTTCTCTGGGTGCTGGGTGTGAACCAGGTGGGTACTGTCATTCCCACTTAGCAAATGAGGGAACCGAGGCTCGGCAACTAGACAGGTCTCACCAGGTAGAGGCCCAGGAACCCTGAGCCATGAGTGAAAACAATAGGAGGGGCCAGGGGACTGTTGCAACAAAGCCCAGTTCAGAACCTTCTAAGTCGTGGTCAGTCTGGGCAGAGGTCAGCCCAAGGCAGACAGGGTCCAAGTGCAAGGGTGGAACTGGGGGAGGTGGGGGGGAAAGGGCGGTGAGACCTGAAGTGGTCTTGAACTTGCAGCCAGGACCTGGCGGCTGGTGGGACCAAGGCGACGTCTTGGTAAAGTGGTAAAAACAGCCATTCTGTATCGAGCCCTTACTGTGTGCAGGGTGAGGGACTAAGATGCTTACCAGCTGAAACTTGCCGGAATTGTCACCCCAACCCACAGAGGGATTTGCCGTCATCGTGCCCATTTTTACAGAGGCTGACGCTGAGGCTCAGAGAATTGACATCGCTTGTCCAATCACACAGCGGACGCCCAGGAAGCAGCAGAGTGGTCCTGAACTCGGGTCTGAGGGACCCTAGGGCTTTTGCCTTCAACATTACATGATGCTGGTGAGGCAGAAGGCTAAATCGGGCAGGCCCGACTCAAAGCCCGGCCTAGGAAACAACTTCCCGTGTGATCTCGGATGTGCCCGTTCCTGGCCTGGAGGTCCCGGTGGACTCCGTGAGCCCAGCAGTCCTCACACTGCGGGGCTCATGGGGGTATTCATAGCCACGTCAGCTGTCAAGCGTCAAACACACAGTAGGCGTGCAGGAAATGTCCTTTGTTGTTACCATTCTCTTTTCTCTTTCCCTGACCTCTAATCAGTGTAAGCTGGTTCCAGTTCCAATTCCAGTGGAAGGAGGCCAGGTAGGGAAACTGAGGCAAGCAGCAGTAATTGCGTGTGGCCAAGTCAACCCCGCTGGATTAAATGGTGCGGTGAGGCCCGAATGCCACTTGCCCCCTTCCCCCTCCGCTACTGGGGAGCTGGCTCTGGTGTGGGTGGGGAGGCCCTGTTTGCCTGCTGCCCTCCTGGTCAGAAGTCACTGCCCAGATTCTTCCCCTTATCTCTTCAGTGTCTGGCCCCTGGGGCCGGACACTGGGGGCGCAAGAGGGTCAGACCCAGACACCCACCTGGAGGGAGACCCAGACTGTTGGGAGAGCCGGAAGAGAATTGGGGGGTATCTTCCCAGGCACGGAGTGCGCTTCATCACTGCCAGCGGCCTCATGGGGCCTGGTAGGCACACAGGAGGCTGAAATCCTGGCTCCACAACTCACAAGTTGTGTGACCTTGTGTATATTCCTGTTCTACTTTGTGCCCCGTCTTCCTAGAGACAAAATGAGGCTGGCATTCATACCTCATGGGGGATGTCACGAGCATCTAGCCAGCTGATACCAGGTTGACATCCAGCTCGCTCCTGTTCCCCAGGGGCTGGAGGGGCCACGATTTGGGTTGTTCAGACCCATTGCATGGACAGGTAAGTGAAACCTCCAGGAGCGCACCCAGCTGACTCAGAGGCCCCCGACTGTGAGCTCCATCAGAATAGGGACCCATCTGTCTTCTTTGTTGTTGAACTCCCAGGCACAGCCCGGGGACTGGGGAGGGGGAGCGGGAGAAGGGAATTGAGATGGGTCAGCAAGGATTTCACCAGGGAAATGGGGAGGACATCCCAGGCAGAGGCAGCAGCGTGGGCAAAGCCAGAGAGGTGTGAAAGAGACCACTGTGTTCAGAAAACCGGGGCCACCAGTGCTGGTGCTCCTGGGTGGGGACGAGAGGCAGGCACCAGAATGAGCGGGCCAGTGGCCTGCTGGTAAATGCTTAACAGGCGGCAATCTTTAACAACTGGGAGCGGGGAGGGAACGAGGACCAGACTTGTAGCATTTGCCAATTTACATGGTATTAATTCTCCCACCATGGCTGATTGCAAGGTACCAATACATCAAACCAGCTCACAAAATTCCTGAAAATTTAACAATCAGTTCGTGTGAGCCAGTAGGGGCAGGGGAGCCGGGGGAGGTCAGGGCGATCCTCCTGTGCACACACCTCTACTCACACACGGGAGGCTGCTTCCTGGCCGCAGTGCCTCAGTGGGACCCAACCTCCCGCCCGAGCATAGGGCTCACGGTTGCTGGGCAGAGGCCGTCTGACGAAATGGATCCAAGTCCCAGGGTGGTGGCACCCCTATCTCCTCTCCCCACCTCATCTCCTTCCGGGGGCAGAAGTAGGGCGATGGGCTGTCGGAGGGAGGCCCTCGTCCCACCCACTGCTCCCCACCCCAGCTGGGGAGACAGGGCCCTGCCGAGCAAGAGGTGGCAGGGTCACCTTGGCGAGAGTTATTGGGGCCTGGACGGAAGCAGGAAGATATTATGCACCGAAGGCCACAGCCGAGGACACTAATCTGAACAGACAAGGAATCAATGGGAATTTCTATTTAGGGAGGAAATCAATAGGAATTTCAAGGTAGGAAAAAGGGGAAGTACCTTTAATTGGAGTTCTCGTCCACTAGGGTCTCTGGTGGGGCCAGGGCTCATCGGGACAGCCCGAGCAGACCCCCACTCTGCCTTGGCCCTCTCTGGTATGCCTCCGGCCAGGTAAGAGACACCTCCTCTCAAGGAGCCCTTAGTCCTCCGGTTAGGATGCCAGGGTTGAGTAAGCAAACAGAGGCCTCTGGAATCCAGCACTCGGAAACCGTTTCCGTACCTCTTAGGTGGGACAGTAGAGATACTTGCCGCATCACTAAGGAGCCAATTCCAGACGTATGAGGCCCAGAGAGGATAAAAAACTTGCCCAAGGTCACACGGCTAGGAAATAGATACCAGGATTTGAACACAGGCCAACTGAGCACCAGAACCTGGGTGTAAGAGGTGTTCAGAGCCCTGCGGGCAGAATCCTGGTAGGTGGAGGCAACGGCCTGAGGCCCAGGAGGCCTGCCAGAGGGAAGGCAGGGGAGGTCCAAGCCACATGGGGAGGACTCTAAGACCGGCTGGGTCCGTGGCCATCCCCCCCAATGCACACGTGCACACACAGGCATCCCCCAAGGCCATGTCCCTGCAAGAAAAAGGACGCTCTCTCAGAAGGAGGCCCCGGACCACCCAGATTCCTAAGCAGACCCCACGGGAGGGCAGAACTAGTAGCCGCACAGTGCCTGATTCAGCAGCTGGCATCATGACACCCACCCCTTGCCCCGTGCGACTCCACTCGAGCCGGGGACCTTCTACGAGTTTGTCTGTGGGCCGGGGCCACAGCAAGGGAGCTCCTCTGGGCTGAGGGCCTACTATGGGCCAGGCCCTATGCTAAAGGCTTTTCTGTGGGGTCTCACTACGTCTCCCCACACATCCTGTGGGAAATGAGGGACCATCACCCCAGACTCAGAGCAGGGGACCAGAGTGCCATCCTCTCAAAAGTGGGATCCCTTCCACAGTTCTTAGGGCAAGGAATTAGTCTGATGACTGCACGGACTTTGTTATAAAAGACTCGGAGGCGGTTGGGGGGCAGCATACAGCTGAAACCACAAGGGGAGGAGGGGTGAATCTGGGGGAGGTGTCTCCTTTATGTGTTTGCCCCGCACCAGGTCCCGCACGCGCCCCCCCCCCCCCACCACCACCACGGGGACCCTCCCGTGGCCTCTCTGTTAGCTTTATTTTACAGATGAGAAAACTCGCCAGAGGGGCAAGGGGACTTGCCCAAGACCACGTGGTACAAGGAGGTGCAGGATTGGAGCCCAGCCTGCTGTCGCACAGCACACATCGCCTTCCTGGGCCAGATGGTCCGGCCAGTCCATGGCTTCCAGAGGCACTGGTCTGGACAAGGGGAGGGGAGGGGAAAGGCTGTTCCAGGCCTAATCTGGTGGCAAGAGAGGAAGGAGGCAGGTGGGGAGGATTGCTCAACGGGCCTCAGTAGACCCTTTTGGGACTTAGGTCTCTGGCCTTGATGGAGGCCTGGTGTTGTTAAGGAAAGAGCCAGCAAGGTAGAGGAGGCCCGCCCCTGTCCCCTCCCAGGTCAGCCGGGCTCAGCTGGAGCTGCAGGTTACTGGAAGCTTCCAGGGCCCTGTACCTCTCATTAAATACGGGCGCGGGGTCAGCAGCTTTTACAGGCCCCATAAAGCATTACTCGTTGCCACTTCCGCGCAGAGCTTGCCCTGGCAACCTGTCCCTCCTGGCCAGGGAGGGCGAGTTTCTTCTTTAAGGAACTAATCTCCCACACTCATAAAATCGCCAGAAACGCCATGGGGGTCTGTGCCCTGAAAGATAATTACAGGGTGACACATCCGCCCCGGAGGTTGGTGTAGGGGGAGCAGACTCCACTCGACAGAGGCCCCTGGCTGATCTGTCCTCCCAGGGCTGGGCACCGTGCTAAGGAGCACTTGAACCTGTAATCTCAGTAAGGCCTCAAAACAGTCCTGTGGGGGAGACAGTATGATTAACCCCATTTTACAGATGTAGAAACAGAGGCTGGGAGTGGCGAACCATACTGAGCCAAGGTGGGGAAGACAGGGCTGGGATTAGAACCCAGAGCCGAGCTCCTAAGGGCCCTGTGCCGGCTGCTGCATCACTGTAGTGCGAGCACTACTCTCTGGCTTTGGCAGGGAACCCCAAATGCCCCAGGGCTCCCCACTTGTGTGCATAAATGAGGCCACAGGAGCAACCACACAAGAGTTTTGCTGGCTCCCAGCCATACCTACGTGTTGCAGAATCTCACCGACCCCCAAAGACTCCCTAAGTCTTTCTGGGGTGTCTCATATGGGCAGGGAAGCCTGTCCCCTCAGGCCCCTCGCACTGGCCCCTGTGTGGTTTGTCCCAGGGGGCCATTACCGCCAGGGTGGGGAGAGTCCCCTGCTGTCCCGTGTTTCCTGCTCTGCTCTTTACAGACTGAACACCCCATTGGCCACTCTGAAGAGGCAGTCTCCCCAGGCCCCAGGCCCTCACCTCTGAGCTCAGGTAAAACCCCAGCCCCTCGGCTGGAGTAGTGGTCGAGCTGTGAGTCTGTGGTCTGGTGGCTCTGCCCTGGGTTGGGATCACAGCTCTCCCACTTACTAGCAGTATGAACCTCCGTGAGCCTTACTTGCCTCATCTGTAAAATGGGAGGTGCTCTGCATAGCAGGGTAGAGAACCGAAGTCCCACCCTGCACGGGGCCTGGCACACAGCACCTCTCAGCAAAGGTAGTGTAACTCCCGAGACATAGTCCTCCTTGCTCTTTCCTTCCCGGTACTAATTGCCTACCTCCTGGTCATCCCCTCCTGCCCCAAACCCCTACAGATTGAAGGGGTCCCCAGCCCCGCACACCCTTTGGACACTGCTCCACAGGAGATTTTTCAGGCCCCACAGCTGCCACCCACCCCCTCCAGATGTGTCCTACCCCCCCCCCCCACCCAACATTCACATCCCCCACTGCAACCACCCGCCAGACAGAGCTTGGTGGAGGGGAGGAGGAAGAGAAGACCATACATAGCTGGGGAGTTATAGCTGAGGACTTCAGGTCTTGAAAAATGAGAGTTTTCCAGAAGTAGGGGACAGGCAGGGAGGGACCAGGGGGTGTCACCCCACTTCCTTAGCATGGGAGGCTTACTGGAAATACTGGTCGGCTGATGCTGCCATAAGTGGGGAGCGGGGACAGAGGGCAGGGAACGTAGTAATTCAAAAGCTCAGTTCCGATAGGGTGGGATACACACCCACCACAGGAGCGAGCACATGCGCGCGTGCACACACACACACACACACACACACCCAGGGAAGGGACCCAGCATCCTCTGTGGGCCATACTTTCCTCCCTGGGCAGCAACCTCAGACACACCCGTGTCCAGGGCAAATCTGAGCCAGGACATCCTGAAGCTCAGGCTTCCACGCGGGCACGGACACGCGGGCGCACGAAGAACAGTCGCAAGCAAGGCCACAGACAAACTGGCGTGCCTTGGTGCAGGCACAGGCGAAACGTGCACCCTCTCGTAGGTATTGACACGAACACACACACACGTGGACACACAGGCACACGTGCAGATCCCGGGGTCTGTAGACGCCTGAACCAGCACGCGCAAATGTGCACTCCGGTGTAGACCTCGGAGTGTGGGGAGCGCCCCAGCCCAGCCTGCCCCCCCCCTGCCGCACAGGGGAGTCATCTGAACACTGCCGCTCCTGCCCCTGTCCCATCCCCACATGAGCCCTTTGGCGTGAGGCTCTTCTGAGCCACTGAAGGCCCCCCGGGGCCTGTGTGTGGTGGGGAAGTGGGGGGCCACGGGGGCAGCCCCCCATCTCGGTGGCACAGACCGCCCAGCATACCCTCAGCACCATGCCCACCAGGGGCCTTCGGAACCAGGAGCACCACGTGGCTGGACAAGCGATGACCCTTGTGCCCTCACTGGTCACCTGGAAGATGGGCATCCCATGCGGCAGCAGGGCAATTTCCTGAGGGGACGGGAGGAGGAAGCGTGATGGGGAAAGAGGGTCAGGGGAAGGGGAAGGAGAAAGGAGGAAGGAGAAGGGGAAGAAGGGAGGCGGGAGGAGGTCCTCCAGGGAGAGGCTGGCCGCCATCTCTAGGAATAGGGCATTCCTACCATCCCTAAGGTTCTATGCAATTCTGTGGGTCTCTTCTTCACGTCTGGCTGTCACCCCCTTCTGCTTAGAACTTAGATGGGGGTAGCACGTAGTAGAAGCTTAATAAATGTTTGTTTTTGTGCATGAACGTCTGTTCTGAGCACCATCGACCACCTCTGGCTGCTGGCCAGCCTCCTCCTCCATCTCAGCAAATAGATCTGGACCTTTTGACCTCTGACCTCTGGCACCAGGAGTGGCACAGGGTTGCCTTCAGAGAGGATGAGAGATACTCTAGCTCGAAGAGCGGAGTCATAGATGGAGAGGGGGGTGCAGGATATACCTCCCCTCCCCCAGGCAGTCCCTCCCCAGGGTGCTTCCAGGGAACCTACCATCGTGGGGAGTAGAACCTCTCCTGGGGTACAGTTGTCACCCAGGGGATGTCAGCATCCAAATCCTGACTGCTAGCCAACTGCTTCATGGCATCCTCTGCCCAGCCTCCAGGCCCTCCCTCCTTTCTCCTAAACCTACTCCCCTCACACAGTCCCCAGTGACCACTCAAGACCCTCTCTCCCCTTCCCCTTGAGATCAGGAACAAGATAAGAATGTCTTCTCTCTCCACTTCTACTCAACATCGTACTGGATGTTCTGGCCAGGGTAATTAGGTAAGAAAAAGATATAAAAAGCATCCACATTGGAAAAGAAGAAGTAAAACTATCTCTGCAGGTGACATAGTCTTATATACAGACAATCTTAAGGAATCCACAATGAGGCTATTGTTGCTGATACAAGGGTTCAGCGTGGCTGCCAGATACATGTTCGGTATCCAAAAATTAAATGCAATCACCAAACCAGAAACGAAATTAAGAAAACAATTCCATTGACTATAGCATCAAAAAGAATAAAATACTCAGGGATACATTTAACAACAGAAGTGTAAGACTTACATGCTGAACACTAGAAGACATTTTCTTTTTTTTTTCAACATTTTTTTTTTTTTTTATTTATTTTTGGGACAGAGAGAGACAGAGCATGAACGGGGGAGGGGCAGAGAGAGAGGGAGACACAGAATCGGAAACAGGCTCCAGGCTCCGAGCCATCGGCCCAGAGCCTGACGCGGGGCTCGAACTCACGGACCGCGAGATCGTGACCTGGCTGAAGTCGGACGCTTAACCGACTGCGCCACCCAGGCGCCCCTAGAAGACATTTTCTAAAGGACTTAAAGATCTCAATAAATGGAAAGGTAGCCTACGTTTGTGGATTAGAAGACAGTATTGTTAAAGCGACAATAATCCCCAAAGGGATCGACATATTCAGTGTAATCCCCAACAAAATCTCGGCCGCCATTCTTGCTGAGATGGTCAAGTTGATCCTAAAATTCATATGGAAAATGCAAACGAGCAAGAATAGTCCAAACCATCTAGAAAAAGAACCAAATTGGAGGGCACACACTTCCTGACTTCAACACTTACTATGAGCTTACAGAAATCTGTACTACATGCTGCTGTCATGATAGACATGCAGACCAATAGGACAGAATTAAGAGTCAAGAACCGGACATTTGGTTGATATTGGACAGTGGTGCCAACCCAACTCAATGGAGAAAGAGTATTCTTCTCAACACATGGTGCTAAGACGAGTGGACGTCTCCATGCAAAAGGATGAAGTTGGACCCCTACCTCGTACCGTATACAAAATTAATTCAAATGGATCTACACGTAAGATGTACAACTGAAACCCTTAGAATAAGAACAGACATAAATGTTGGATTAGGCAACAATTTCTGAAACCATTCCTTCGACGCCTAAAGCACAGCAACCACAGAAAACACTTGCCCTCACCCGACTCTGCCTAGGCTTGTCCCCGCCTGTGCCATCCTAAGCCCCAGCCTGCCCACCCCTGCCATCTGCGTTCCAGCCCATTTCCCTGACCCTGACCTTCTTCCCTCTGACCTAGCCCCCAACCCCCAGGGGTCTACCTTCTCATCACAAACCCTAAGCTCTCTCTGCCTGGTCCCCGAACTCCTTCACCAGGGTCTCCCGAGCCACTCTCATACTGAAACTGACTGGGGCCTGAATCGCAGCCCCCAAGACCTGGCAGTGTGGGGCCCTTAGCAGATCATGACATCTCCCTGAGCCTTGGTTACCTCCTCTGTGAAATGGGAATCTGTGGGTTGTACTGAAAGAAAATTCAACTCTAATAAGCTTACGCTAAAATGGGATTTTATTGGAAGGACGCTAGAATCGAAGATATCCTAGGACCTAAGGAGAAGTGGCATTTTCAGGCCGCAGGAGGGGAGGGACAGGGTCGGGCCCAGAAGCAGCTGGAACCAGAGATAAGGAAGATGGCAGGGCTCTCCCTGCATCTCTCTCAGAACGTAGATTTCACTCTCCTCTTTTGCTGAGGTCTGGCGTTTGTCCAGAGTAGAAAATATGGCTGATGACGGCCTTGTAGATCTACATTTAAATCTCTACCTTTCAACTTCATTAAAATTAAGAACTCCCAGTCATCAAAAGTCACCATTAAGACAGTGAAAAAGCAAGCCTCAGAATATATAAAGATCTCTTGGAAAGCAGTAAGAAAAAAGGAGACAACCCGATGTTTAAAGAGTGGTCAAAGACTTGAACAGGCCCTCCACAGAAAAGGCTATCCGGATGATGAGGAAGCCTAGGAAAGTCGCTCAATGTCGTGAACATCATTTGTCCTGGGAAAAAATGCACAGTGATACACTACATCCCACCCAGATGACCGAGCTGAGAAGAATTGACAGTCAAGTGTTAGAGAGAAATGTGGGGAAACCCACACACTCCAAGTGTTAGAGAGAAATGTGGGGAAACCAGAACTGTGTGGGATTGCTTGCAGGAATATAGATGGGCACAGCCACCATGGAAAGCAGTTTGGCAGCCTCCACTAAAGCTAGAGAGACAGACAGACAGAACCAAGAAATTCCGCTTCCGGCATGAACCCAAGAGAAATGAGTATTTATCCTCACCAAACACAGCCTCCAAGAACGTGTATAACAACCGTGTTCACCAAAGACTGGAGACAACACGAATGTCTAGCAACAAGAGGATGAGTGAGTAAATCCCAGCAAGTTCAGGCCGTGGAGTCCACACAGCAACAAAGAGGAACCGACTACTACTATGGCACGCAATAACCTGGGTAATTTTCTAAGCACCATATTGAATGAAAAGTCAGACGTGAAAGAACACGTCCTATTTGATTCCCACGCAGTGTCCCCAAAGAGCAAAACTAGCCGATGGTGGTCAAGATCACCAGTGTTATTTGGGGAGATAACAGTGAGGAAGAGGTACGTGGGAGCCTGTGGGGTGCTCATTCTGGGTGATGTCACATGGGTGTGGACATTTGTCAAAGTTCGTCCCGCTGTCCACTTCAGATCTGTGTCCTTACTCAATGTAAGTTTAATTAGATAAGAAAGAAAAACCAATCTTCTCCTTTGGCTGTCAAAAGGTCTCGTTCTGACTCTCTCATGCCCAGGTTCAAAAATCCCACCTAACGGTCCTGGGTGTCAGGACCAGGGAACAAGATGGCGCCCCATAGGGTTGGAGTTGGGGGAGGAGGAGCTGGGTATTTGGGGGTGCTACTTCCAGAACAGGGTGGGGAGGGGAAGAAAGGCAGAGGAAATCATAGCAGTCTGCTCCTTCATCCCCTGAACCCTCCTTCCCCGCTCTGTAAAGTAGTCCTTCCTGCCACTAAGGTTGACAGTAAGAGTCACGAGGTTGTTGGCCTCAGGGGCCGGCGGGGGACCTGGGTTCCAGCCACTGCTTAACACAGGGTCCCCTTCCCGTCATCCCTCTCCCCCACCCACCTGCCCTCCCTGGCCACCCCTGCCCCTCTGTGTTCCCCCAGCTCCCCTACTCTGCCCTCTGTGATCCCCAAAGTGAGGCCCCATCACCATATAATTTCAAATTACTTGTAGCTTTAGTTAATTAAATGTAAAATCATCGGAATAAAATTATACCTTCATTAGAAATTAACTCCCATTTCAGGCCTGGAATAATGACCGAGCTTTCTCTCCCCCCTTCTTCCAAACCACATACAAAATGGTCAGTTAAACTGAATGGGAAAAAAAAGTTTAACGACCGCACGGCAATCAAGCTTATTATTATTTAAGCACACACTATTACCATGTGCAATGAGGTATCAGCCAATAAATTATCTTTGAAATAGTCGGTCCTTGTCTGAGCGCAGACGGGCTGCAGCAGGGGAGGTGATATGGGTGCTTGCCTGGCCAGGTGAGGCGCCCGGGCCTGGGGAGGGGACTGTGGGTCCTCAGGGTCTCAGGTCAGGACCTCAGGGTCACTCCGATGGGAGCAAAGGTGTCCCACCTGACTCTCTAGCCCACAATAAGAGGCAGACACTCTGGCACAGGACAGAGATTGGGGTCCCAGTGGGGTCTCTGAAAATAGGAAGAAACTAGAGGGAAGGGAAAGAGGGGTCTAGGGCAGGGAGGGGGCTGGGATAAGGCAGACAGAGACAAGGAGAGGAAGAGGAGGAAGGAAAAATCTTCCAGTGACCTGGGGAGGAGTTTGAAACTGAGACTAGGAGATAAGGGGACATCCGGAGCAAACCCAGCAGAAATGAGGGAACAGAGGGACCAAGAACCCAGGCCAGTGAGAAATCAGGACACAGGGCAGGCGTGCGTGGTCACTGCCACGTGCCGGGGGTTTGGAGCCCTTGAACCACTATAGAGGGATGGAGGGATTTCCCAGGACAGGAAATCTGCAAAGTCCCAGCAAACCAGGACAAGTCGGTCACCTTGCTCCTAGACCCTCGTGGTAATCGGTGCATAGTCCCCACTGTACAGGAGAGAAGACTGAGCCTCAGGGGGTGAAGCCACTCATCTAAGACTACAGAGGCAGATAAGAGAGGAAAGACACAAAAGCACAAAGCCAAGTAAGGTGTCCCTTTATCTTATCTCATCTAACCCCCCTGCCTCCCCTCGCCCCTGCCTCATCCCAGCCCCCTCCCTGCCCTACATCCCTCATTTCTCCTTTCTCTGACCTCTTTTTTTTTTTTTTAATTTTTTAAATGTTTACTTATTTTTGAGAGAGATACAGAGACAGAGTACAAGCAGGGGAGGGGCAGAGAGAGAGGGAGACACAGAATCCAAAGCAGGCTCCAGGCTCTGAGCTGTCAGCACAGAGCCTGATATGGGGCTTGAACCCACAAACCGTGAGATCATGACCTGAACAGAAGTTGGACACTTAACTGAATGAGCCACCCAGGCACCCCTCTCTGCCCTCTTCTTAAATGAAGGTCCCTTTTCTGTCCCCAGTCTGTTCTGTGCCAGAGATCGGCCCCTTACTGCAGGCTGGCCAGAGGGTCAGAGGAGACACGCATACCCCAGTCTCTGTGGCAGGTGGATGGGACACTTGTGGACAGGAAGCTCTCAGAGTCCTCGGACCCCCACCCCAGACTGCGGCCAGCGGCCAGAACCTTCCTCCTAGAGGCTTTAGGGGAAGGCAGACCTGGGCTGGAGCCTACCTGCTAGCATTGACTCACTGGATGACCTTGGACAATTTCTTAACCTTGCTATACTCCTCACCTGTAAAGTGGGTGGTAATGGCACCCCCATCCTGGGGTTGTGGTAAAGGTTTGATGACACTGGGTGGGTAAGTGCCCAGTGCAGAGCCTGGCACCAAGAAGCTGTCCTGGGGGAGAGTTGCCTCCCACCTCTCCCACAATCCTCTGTGAGCCTCTCGGCCCCAGACAGAGCAAGGGGGTGAGCCAGCAGGACTCGGCTGGAGCTAGGTGCCAGGGACTACAAAGAGGGAACAACAGCAGCCCAAGTCTGGGGTCCTTTGGCCCCCAGAGAACAGAGACTCTCATTTTGCACTTAGCAAGAAAATCCCAAATGTACATGCTTTTCCAGGTGACGCTTGACGATACATTTTTGTAGAATGAAAGTATAGACAGATGCGTAAGTTAATTAACCAGAAGGTCGGTGTTTTCCAGGCAGCCACCGGGAAGAGGCGCCACCCCAGCCGGAGGGCAAAGGTGGCCCCGAGCCTGCCATAAACCTCTCCTTCCAGCTCCCTTACAGACAGACTCCTGTGAAAGTCACCTCCATCTCTCTCACAGGTCAGGCCGAGATTTAGAGATAGGGGGCCGCGTGTGTGCCTAGATCTGCTATCTGCCAGTGAGTGATGGGAGACACATTCCCGGGACATGTTTACTGTCACCCCGCGCCCCCGGCCCGCGCGCCCCGCTGCACCGTCCCCTGATAATTCACGGCCCGGCTCCCGTTGGCAAATGACTGATACGGCCTTCACGGCGGGGCCTGCTGGTCACTTGTCTCAAGGAGACTGGGAAGGAAACTCAGGCACAATATAAATGGGGCCCGTGGCAGCCTCGAACACCTTGGAAAATTCCCCAGCCTGGACGCCGCACCGTTTTTAAGTAATAAAACCACAGAGAGATTACATGACCGCCTGACAGCCTGCGACGGATGGCCGCCCGCATGAACTTTTTACCTTCGGGATGGGGACCAGAAGGAGAGGAAGGAAAAAAGAGGAAAGAACCTCCCAGCTCCTTCCTTACTCTGTCTCAAAAGCCATTGCTGCTGCAGGGGCGAGAGCCACACAGGACATGTCCCCAGCTCGGTGTCACCCGGGGACCTCGGGCTCAATTTCCCCATCTGGAGAATGGGGATACTTGTGGCGGTTTGTTAGATTTCCCAGTGCCAGGAGCAGCCCTAAAATAAACCTTTCCACGGTTAGGAGTGTAATCCTTGCTTTCATTCATTCATTTGTTCTTGGAGTCAAGGAGAATTTTTTCCCCTGCCAGTTTAGCAGTGGGTGTGGGGACAAGGGGGTGACAATGTGAGGCAATCTCTAGGAAATAGCTGAATGACCTCGGCGTACCCCTCATTAGCCTTGTGACCTTGGGCACGTACTCCAGCCCTCAGAGCCTCATTCTCCTCATCTGTACAATGGGGATTATAACGGCACCTCCTTCGAAGGGCTATGAGGACGAGGTGGGGAAATCCCACCTGAGGCGCCCTCAGCACTTCACGTGACACGTAGGAGACATGCACCGGGCACGGTCATCAGTCCCCAAGTCCTTCTCTCTCTAAGGCTGAAGAGCCCTTATGAAAATCTGGGAGCCTACCCTAAAGACCCAGGGTTCCCAAGCTGGGTATGAAACCACGAATCCAGGGGCGCCTGGGTGGCTCATTCAGTTAGGTGTCTGACTCTTGATTTCGGCTCAGGTCATGATCTCACGGTTCGTGAGTTCGAGCCCCGGCATTGGGTTCTGCACTGACAATGTGGAGCCTGCTTGGGATCCTCTCTCTCTCGCTCTCTCTGTCAAAATAAATAAATAAACTTAAAAGAAGAAGAAAAGAAGAAGAAGAAGAAGGAGGAGGAGGAGGAGGAGGAGGAGGAGGAGGAGGAGGAGGAGGAGAAACCACGAATCTGTCTAGACTGGAGGGCATAGGCTGATACTTTGTGGTCCAGCAGGATTCCCACCTTCCCAGGACAACATTTCCCCAGGCCAGGACGCCATGCCCTTGGTAAATGGATTTGGATCCTTGCTCTGTATGGAAAATAACAGTAACAGGAAGGAGCAGTCCCTATACACCATACACCACACTCCGTGTTTGAACACATTTTCCTTTGTCGGGTCCTCATTCACCCCCGATGACAGGACTCGTTGGCATGTCTGGACCAGTGCCGCAGGAAGGCGACGCATCAGGGAAAGGAAGACAATTTAACGGTAGGCCAACCGGTTGATGGCATTCTTACTCACAGCGACGTTCGAATCTTACCCTCTTGGATGTGTGGTGAGTGCAAGAAGAAGGACTCTGGAGTGGGGGGAAACCTCAGAGCGCGGGGCCAGCGGAGAGATGCCCTCAGGGTCGGTGGCTCTCAGCCCTGTGAGCCGGACAGCCTCCGCGGTGCCTCCAGAGCCACTCTTCCTTCCCTGCCTCGTCCCGGGGGCCTTTGCGGAAGGCATCGCCCCCAATCTCCAGCCCTCGGGCTGGCCGGTGAGTTCAGCCCACCAACGTAGTGGCAGGAGGTGGGATGGGCAAAGGAGGACAGGGGTGGCTCTGGCGATGGCTCTTCTCTCTGACCTCAGCCTGGGGAGGAGAGTCACTGTCACTGGCGGGAGCCCCCGTGATTCACCGTCCTCCCAGGTTCCCTTTGACGCTGCCCCCACAGCCCTTCTGGAAAGCTCTTCGGCTGCCCGTTTTCAGTCTGTTTCCTGCGGGGGGCGCTGGCTGGTCCACCTGGGGAGGTGCAACGCCCAGAGCAGAGGGAGGCTCTGGGCTCTGATGACAAGACCTGCCTGGTTCCTCATCTCTGGGGGCCCGGAAATCCCCAACGGCGCCCCTGCCGGGGACTGTCCTCAGACGTGGTCAGCAAGGGCGCCAGGCTGCGACAGTGGTCAAGACCCAGGCCCCAGCCTCCCCGGCCATCACCCTCGAGCCCTCAGTGCTCTGAGGGTCTGGAGAGGAGCCAGGGGCGGTTGGGAAGGCAGCACGGCCCTACAAGAGGGTCTTGGACTGCAAAGGAGATAGATACACATTCCAACTAAAGTGAGGACAAATATAGGACAGAGGCGGCTGTCAGGACAGAGGCCACACAGCCAGGCCTGTGGAGGGACTGGAACCAGGGCTAAGAGCATGGGAGCCGAAAGTCTCCTCTCTCCCAGCCCCCCACCTCCCCACACCCTCGAATCTTCACCTACCTGACTCTGCTCCCCTGCCCATGTGCACCCAGGCAACCTCAGAGACTGTCCGGGGGGGCTCCGAAGCCCAGCTCCAGCTCCCCGGGAGAGAGACACTGAGTGGCCCACCCTGTGTCATGCCCCTACCTCTGGTCCAACTGGCTCTGGCCAGGAGGATGCTCCTGAAGGCTGCTGGAGGTGCCCCCTTCCTTCTAGGAGCGTCCCACGGGTGTGACGAAGTGACGGGCTTACGGGAAAGTACCGGAGGGGGCCCTGGTTAATGGGCACCACCACCCTCCATCCCACAGAAGCCCCCAACCGGGAGGGAGGGCAGGGAGAATGAGAACAGCAAACCCTCCCCTGGGCAGCCTGGCCCGGGGGCCCCCACCCCGGGGGAGGCAGGGAGAGACAGACAGGCCATGAGCACCAAAAAGGGGTTTTCAAATACACAGGACTGAATCTTGGATACAAGGACCAGCCAATCTTAATAAGCCGATGTGGAAAGTTATAGAATTGAACTGAGATGTCATTTATGGACTCACCACCCAGCAGGCAGGGAGAGGCGGTTTAGAGCGAGCAGAGCGGTAGCCGTTATTGGAAAAAATAAAACCGTTTCATGTTTATACCCCTAATGAGTGGAGATGCCTCTAAACGGGTTACACTTGATTTTTTTTCTTTATGTTTTTCTGTATTTTCTAATTTTCCTGCAATGAACATGTATTACTTGGGTAATAGAGAAATAATAAAAGCTTAGAAAAGAGTCAGGTGTTGAGAGTCCGAGGGTCCCGGAGGACCACACAGACACGGGCTCCTGGCACGGGTGGCACCGGACCAGGGAGGGAGCAGGGCACCGAGGGCAAAGCAGGCCACCTAGGCCGAGGCCCCCGGAGGAGGTGGGATGGGAGGGAAGCCAGGCAGAGCAAGCTTCTGCACCCGTCAGCAGCCAGGTACTGGGGGTGGGGGGGGGGGGGGGGGGCGGCGGTGGGAGAACAGGTTGGGGAGCCCGGGTCCCAGCCACGGGTGGACAGCTGAGCTAAGAGTGATTCTCTGCTCTCAGTTCTAGGTCACAGTCCCAGAGAGGCTCTGAGTCAGAAGTTTGGTTCGAATCATAAGAAATACGATTATTATAAAATGCTTGAGCCTCTGCCTGCGGGGCCCGAGCCCTGCTTGTCTCACCCCTGTCTGGGGTAGCAGAAGCCACAGTCTCACCCTCTAATTGGAATGGATTTCCAAAGTGCAATAAAAACAACCACCTAGACGGGGCAACGAGTCGCTTGGACACGCTTCCAACCTCGCCAGCGGTGGAAACCAGGTGTCCTCCCATGTGGCAGAGCAAATATTAGACAAGGGGGTGTGTGGCCCCAAGGAGTTAAGCTGCCCCTTTCCCAGGGCCCACTCCTGGTCTGGAGAGAATTAGGGTGTGGGGAGGGGGGCACCAGGGGCACTGGGAACCCCAGCCCCGCGGGTCAGGACAGGCTGGACCCTGGCGAACTGCCCTGCCCGGAAGGGGCTCACGCGCTCAAGTGGATAATGAGAAAGGGGCCGCTGAGACCTCGGACACGGGCTTAGCTCTGAGTCCCAGCTCCTCTGTGACTGTGTGACCCCGGGGAAGTGGCTTCCCCTCTCTGGACCTCCTTTTCCTCGTCTGTAAAAAGGAAATAATAATACTGGCACCTGTGGCAGATTGCGTTCATGGTCCCAAGTCTTCGCCTCTCCTTACAGCCATGCTCCGTCGTGAGGCTTTGTGGTGTCTTCCACCGAAGAGGCAGGATATCGCTCTTCGCCTGTGACTTTGAGTTTGGCCGTGTGGCCTGCTTTGGCACCTGGAGGGGGAAGAAGGAGGGGAACCTTCGTGGGTGCCAAGGCCACAGGAGGCCTCGGGTGTCCCCATCTGCTCTCTGTGCCTCTGCCGTCTATGAGAAGAATATGTCTGTGCCGGGATCCCGTCCCAGGAAGAGATTGGGGCTCGAGAAGCAGAACCGAGTTGCCCCAGCCACTCCCAGACCAGAGCAGCTAACTCCCAGGTACCCTCAGGTCTATGAGAACAAGTGACTGCCCTTGGAAGCCACTGAGTTTTGGGGGTCTTGGTTACGCAATACGTCTCCTACAGTTAGTATGAGGATTCAATGAGACAATGCCCACAAAGCGCCTGGTGCATAGTAATTGCTCACTAAACGTTCAGCTGCTCTCATTAATACTGTCATCATTGTCATTACCGTTATCGTCCATTGGAGGGGAGAGCCCGGGGCCAGAGGTCAGGAGATGAGAGCTCTGCAGAAACCCCACATTCATCAAGCCTTCCCAGAGACGGCTCCGAGCGACACGTTGCCTCGTCTAGGTGGTTGCTTTTATTGCACTTTTGAAATCCATTCCAATTAGAGGGTGAGATTGTGGCTTCTGCTACCCCAGACAGGGGTGAGACGAGCAGGGCTCGGGCCCCGCAGGCAGAGGCTTAAGCATTTTATAATAATCATATTTCTTATGAGGCTTTAGTTTCACTTCCTTCAAATTAAGTCTCAGCAATAAAGCAATCGATTCCCTCTCGCTGGGAAACAGTGCTGAATTCCACCCGGCTCGTCTCTGCAGGACCCCCCTCTGCAAGCCAGGATGGTGGCAGTTTGGGGGCTCTGCGTAGTTGGCCGATCCCGAGGACCTTGGAGAACTTCCTCTCTGGCTGCTGCCGGCAGGAGGGAGGCTCCATCCTGGAGGGACCTCCCGGCCAGCTTCAAGGGCATCCCAATAGGCCCACTGGGTACCAAGAGAGGCAGGATGCTGTGGGAGAAGGGGTACAAACCCACAATCCCTGCTTACTGCCCCCATGGAGGGGGGGGCTACGTGGCTTTAGGAAATAGCTGAAAAGCCAAGATGCCCCAGTCCTGGCCTTGGTATAAAAACTTGATGCAGGGATTCAGCAGGGGAGATAGGAAAGGCCCAGGAGAGAAAGCCATTCCTCCTCACCCCACCCACCCCGTCTCCAGGGAAAGAAAGGGGCTGGTTGGTTCCCACACTCCGCTTCCCTCCTCCAAGACGGTCCCCAGGCAAAGTGGGGGAAAAGTGGCTAAGGACTCCTGCAAGATGGGTGTGGGGGTCCCAGAGACAGAAGCCCTGCCCCGGTCCTGCCCGGGATGCCGACTCCCAGCAGCCTCTTGTGAGAGCAGGAGGCCGGAGGGGTCACGAGGACATCGGCGCAGCGTGGGGACCCGAGGGTGGGGCTGGGGCGGCGCAAGAGGAACAGTCTGGGTCGGAGGCAGGGCCTGGATTCCTCTGAGGCAAGGGAGGCTCTCACCTCGGACGCAAAATTCAAGGGGGCACCAAAAACTCAATGATCAACAGAAATGGTATATATATATTTTTAAATCTAAAGGAATACAAAAAAATCCACGATGAACAAAGTAGCAAAACTGAACTAAAGACTGGCTGTCATTTGATTGTTTTAGAGCCTGCATTGTCGTGCACCTGGAGAGATCGTTTCCAACCCGCCCGAGCGACTGAGGCGAGTGCATGAGGGTTGACAAGGCTGTTGGGCGATGTGGGTTTTCTGTACAGTCTTGCTCTTGATTGTGGAGTTTTTATGAACCTTTGCCACTTGGTTCAAAATACTGAGGGGAGGGTATTTTGATAAGTGTATATGGGGCAGCCAGAGGGGCTTCAGGGAGGAGGCTGGCCAGCCAGCGAGAGCTTTGTGTAGGAACGCCTGGGGGGGCTCAGTCGGTTAAGTGTCAGACTTTGGCCCAAGTCATGATCTCGGAGTCCATGGGTTCAAGCCCCACGCCAGGCTCTGGCTCTGTGCTAACATCCTGGAGCCTGCTTTGGATCCTGTGTCTCCCCCTCTCGCTCTGCCCCTCCCCCACTCTCACTCTATGTCTCTCTCGCGTGCTCTCTCAAAAATAAATATTTTAAATTTTTTCAAAATAAAATAAACATTAAAAAATTTTTTTAAAAAAAGAATGGGGTCTTGCGGTTCAAAATGAGAGTTTTAGGGAGAATGAAGAAATCGGTGTCACTGACACTCATGAAGCAAGGCCTCCACCAGGCCCGGTCTCTGCGCTTTGCACACAGTATCTCATTTAAAGCCCACAAGCCCCTATGAGACAGCAGCATTCACCATCTCCATTCCCAAGGGGAAGCCTGAGGCCCAGAGAGGTTAAGACACTTGCTTAGGATCACACAGCCTGGGAGCGGCCGATGCCAGCCTTCGGTGCCGAGATCCCGCTCTTAACCTCTTCACACAATGATGTTCAAGTGACATCATTACTCATCTGAGTGTGTGACTATAAATACATCCCTACTTCACAATCCCTGGGCAGGGGACCCAGAGGCACAGCCCTGCCTGGTGACAGAAACAAACAAAACAGATGATTTTTGTGAGACGATAGTACAGGTTGGGACCAGGGGAAAAGGAAAAGGAGCGGGTAGGGGGACAGGCTTCGGCAACAGAGTCCCTCATGCCACGAACCCTGTCATTCACGTGCACTTCATTCATTCCCCAAACGGCTCATGAGCACCTGCTGTGTGCCAGGCACCTGGCTGGGCCCCAGGGTAGAGCAGGGAGTCCGAGAGACCCTGGCACGTCCTCCACGGAGCTCAGGGGCTCGTTAGGGAGAGAGGAATGGTCCAAATCTGCTCACAATCATGTCATTCCAGACTGCATCAGGGGCTAAACGCGAAGGACCAGCTGTTGGGACAGCACGTTTCGGGGGGGGGGGGGGGGGTGGGGGTGGGCACAGGCAGAGAGTGAAGGGACAGGAGGCAGGTGCAGAGGTGCTCAGGGTCCGGGGTGAGGAGCCTGTCCACCGTGTGAACACTGGTCACCTTCTCTGTGGTCACAGCAAATCAATGGCCAAGCTGCAAAGTGCAACGAGGCCCGATCTTATCCAGAGGGGTCCGGATGCTAGAAGGTCTCCTGGACCTTACTGGGCAGCACGTCCTTCCGTCTGTGGGCCTCACAGCCACCTGAGCTGTTCCGGTTGGACAGACCTGCCTGTTCTCTCTCTCTCTCTCTCTCTCTCTGTGGGGCCTCTGCCCATCCAGTCTCCTCCAGGCTGGGAGGTTACCCCAGCAGTCACCAGGAAGCTCCTGGGGACCCGGCCCAGCCCGCACGGATCTGCTCATCACCCCCTCCCAGCACTTTGCACTGCAAACAGGAGGGGAGAACAGGGTCCTGGGGCAGGGGGTGTCCGAGGACGAGTGGCTCAGCTGGCTTATAGCAGCACGGCGTCTGTGGCCCCCACCCAAGAGGACAACTGACTCTAGGCCCCAGGCAGGGCCTCTCCTCCTGCTGGAACTGAACCAACCTCCCGGCCACAGCAGAGGGGCTCTCCAAGCCAAGGATGTGAGTGCGTTAATTAATGAATTAGCCGTTTAATTAACATAATTAGGCCTCATTATTTTCCTTGCATCTATCGTCAATTTTCGGGCAATTAAAGTGAACGCTGGTGTAGAATGGAGTATCCAGTTTGTCACTGCTGGCATAGGACCGAGCGCAGGCCTGGCGTGACCCTCAGAGCCTGGGGGAGAGCGAGGGGGAGGAGACCTGTGTGCTTACAACGCACACCCCAGGATAGAGCACCCCTGATCTAAGTCTGCAGATAGCTTTCCATTCACGTATTGAGCTCCTACTATGTGCCAGGCTCCAGGCCAGGACACCATTGGGACCAGGGCCAGCGGGGAAATTGGGGGAAGCTGTTGGGAAAAGCCAGGGTCGGCACCCAAGTAGGCCTTTGGAATAGACCCTCTTTCCCCAGCTGTGCGACCTAAGGCAAATTCCTTAGCCTCTCTGAGCTATTTCCTTAGCTGAGATATTATCACGAAGATAACATCTAGCCTCTGACACACAATGGGCACTCAATCAGGGTTGTTGGGCCTCCTTCCCTCCCTCAGGCCCAGCAGTTTCCAGACCCATGGCTCACTATCTACACACTGGGTCATAGTGCTGGTGAGCCTCTCCCCGACTGCAGGGTCTCTCTGTCTTGAGTCCATCCTGCCACATCCCCACTCGCAGGTTCCACCATTAGTGCCATTTTGCAGATGAGGAAACTGAGGTTGAGGAAAGCTAAGTCACATGGCCTCTAAGAGCATAGCTTGTGGCTGGCAGAACAGGACTCAACCCCAGCTCAGTCTGCTTCCGGAACGGGGCTGGACCTACTATACCCAGCCCTATTCTAGAACCAGACTGGCAAGGCCCTATGCTCTGAGGGCTCATATCCTAGTGAGGAAGATACATAACAGACCAAAAGCCTGGGCGCCTGGGGGGCTCAGTCGGTTAAGCATCCACCTTCTGCTCAGGTCATGCGTTGGGCTCTGTGCTGATGGCTCAGAGCCTGGAGCCTGCTTTGGATTCTGTGCCTCCCTCTCTCTCTGCCCCTCCCCTGCTCATGCTCTCTGTCTCTCTCTCAAAAATAAATAAACATTTAAAAAAAGGTTTAAAAAAATAAACCCAAAACAAATACAAAATATGATGTCATAATGTACCTAGGGCTTTGAAGACAAAGCAAACGATAATCGTGAAGAAAGGAGTTGATGAGGAGCTTTGGGACTAGCGCTCAGGGAAGACCCTAAGGAGATGATTCTGAGGGAGAAGCCAGGGCTCAGCTGGTGCAAAGTTCCTGAGGCAGCTCTCGGCCTGCCTGATGGAGGGGACGGGGTGGAGGGACAGGCAGGCTCGATCGTGGGAGACTAGTAGGATGTGGCAGGGATTTGGATCGTGTTGAGATTGCGAAGTTTGAACTGAGAAGTTCCATGACCTGATGAAATTTAAGAAAGAGCCGCGGTGGCCAAGTGGACACCAGACTACAGGGAGGTGAGGGGGGAGGCAGGGCCTGGCTATGAGGGTGTTGCACTGGTCCAAGCACAGGACGGGGTGGCGGTAGAGGCCGGGAGATGAGCGTGAATTCTAGATATACCGTGAAGGTAACTCCACAGGACTTCCTGTGGGGCAGCTGGTCCACAGGCTCCTGGAGGACTGGAGGAGGCTGCAATGAGCCCCGGGAAGGGTGGAGATGCCACTGCCTGGGATGAGAAGGTGGCAGGAGGAGGGGGTGTAGTGAGAGACACCAGAAAAGCCACTGGAGCTGTCACATAGACAGTGGTGTCAGAAGCGGGAGTCGAGGGAGCGATCCCGGGGGATTTAGCTCCGAGTCCGCACGATGGACACCGGGAGCCAGAGAGGAGAAGGGTGCCCTTGGATGCGGCCTTGGGGTTCACCAGCACAGAAGGAGCCACCAAGAATCCCGGGGAAGTGCAGCGAGTGAGACAAAGGGGAGGGAAGGGAGGGCGTCCTGGAAGCCAAGGAAGGAGGAGGAAGGAGTGGCTGAGCCTGTCAAACGCCAGTGACCGTGGGGCCTGTCCATGGGGGCCCCGGCTCCAGGGGAGGGCTGGCCGGCCTGTGTGCAGGGGGTGGAGGCAGCGGCGAGTGAAGACAAGTCTCCCCGGGCACTCTGCTTCAAGGGCGCCCGGAAGCCGTGTTAGCTGGAGGAGAACAGGGCCCCAGGGAGCGTTGTGTTTACAAGACCAGACCGGAGATGTCACAACACGTTTGTCACAACATCTCCTTGTATACTTGTATACTATAACACACACACACACACACACACACACACACGTACCTGCATTTTACCCAACCAGTAAGTCCAACATTGTGCATCAGCTGACTGGGAGCACTTGCCATCGTTGCCCCACAGGGCACTGGCTTGTTCTGACGTTACTCCTCAAAGTCCTCCCTGCCTTTGACCAGGGCAAAGTGCAAAACAGACATCCAAACCCTTGCAAGTTCATGATCCTGTTTTATATTTTGCCCTTGTAATTTTCTAGTGTTGAGCAAGCCAGACCCGCTTTCTTACCTCGCTCAACTTTCACACACAAGACTTTCATTTTTTTTAAGGTGGTGTCATTATTTTTTAAGTATCCCTTTTTTTAAAATTGTTAAAAATGTTTACCTATCTGACAGAGACAGAGACAGCGCGTGAGCAGGGGAGGGGCAGAGAAAGAAAGACACAGAATCGGAAGCAGGCTCCAGGCTCTGAGCTGTCAGCACAGAGCCCGATGTGGGGCTCGAACTCACGGACCATGAGATCATGACCTGAGCCAAAGTCGGATGCTTAACCGACTGAGCCTCCCAGGTGCCCCTCAGTATACTTTTTACTGAAGCATAACACATTTGCAGAAAAATACATAAAGCTTAAGTGTTTGGCCCAGAGAGTTTTAACAGGGTCAACACAGCCATGAAACCCAGACTGAGACTGACGCCCATCGAGAAGCACATCACCAGCCCGTCAAGGGGTGGCGAATGCCAAAGCCTGACTCTAGTGCCCGCCATAGAACTTTCCATAATTGGGGTCATATAGGGTGCACTCCCTGGCATCCGGCCACTTCTCTTGCTTGTGAGATGCATCCCCATTGCTGGGGACACAGTTCGTTGCCACACAGTGTCCCCGAGTGACCATCTACGTATTCCTCATTCTTTCTACTGCAGACAGCATTCGGTCCAGCGTGGGGCGACAACCTGGGCATTCTCGTATGCGTCTCTCGGCAGGTGCGTGCCTTTAGGAACATATTCGTACACAAGTCCAGATCCTCTGTGTTGGAGAAGCACTGGGTGGGAATATCCTCAAACCTCACACCACAGAGTAGCCTCAGGCCTGTTGGTGCGTGGGTCAGGATTTGAGATTCTCCCGTTTCGTTTGCTTTTCCTTTGTTTCCTCTTATTTCTAACACGGTAGTTTTCAAGTTGGAATGATTTTGCCTTCCCCCCGCTCCCTGACCCAGGGGACATTTGGCAATGTCCAGAGATATTTTGGGTTCTCACCAAGGGGGAAGCTAGTGGCATCTAATGAGCAGAGGCCGGGGATGCTGCTCAATATTCTACAAGGCACAGTACAGTAGTCCACGATAAAGAATGCTCCAGCTTCAAATGTCAACAGTGCTGAGGTTGAAAACCTTGCTTTAACGGAACAAATGGTGGGGCGGCTAGGTGGTTAAGCACCAGCCAGTTAAGCACCCAACTTCAGCTCAGGTCACGATCATGCGGTTCGTGGGTTCAAGCCCCACATCGGGCTCTCTGCCGTCAGCATGGGGCCCACTTCGGATCCTCTGTCCCTGCCCCCCTCTCTCTCTCAAAAATAAATAAGCATTTCTGAAAAAGGAGTAAGTGACTTGTGATGCCTACATGAGGATTAAGCATATGATGGAGCTGGTAATTTCAGCTCCCAAACATATTCCAAAAGGACCTTTAAGGACAACTGTATGTTTGTTCAAGGGTCACAAAAAGTACTATAGAGGCTCCAAAGAAGAAGCTACAACAACCGAAAGAGAGAGAGAGAGAGAGAGGTGAGGGTCACTCTGGGTATTTAAGGTAAGTAGGAGCTCACCTGGCTTCAGGTAGGGAAGAGCATTCCAGCAGAGGGAACAGCATGAACAAAGTGACAAGAGTGGTGGGATCTCCGTGGAGGGAAGTTGTAACTTGGAACACGCTGAACATTTCTTGCCCTCTTGACCTGCTCCAGGCTCTCCAACCGAGGAGCAGAACCTCCTGGTAATGGAGTAATTACCCTTGACCTTCAGTCTTAGTCTGCTGCATCTATCAGCAAGTTCTGTAGCTTCCAACCAGAGAGCCCTCCCTGCCTTCACTGCCACCACCCAGTCTAAGCCACCATTTGCACCTGCCTGGACCCTGGTCACAGCCTCCACTTGGGCACCTTCAATGACCCTGTCGCTCCCCCGCTGGAAACCCCGCTGAGTAATCCCTCCCAGAGTTTAAGAGGTATCACTCTTTGGGGGTCTCAGCTTAAATGTGGGCCCCCTTCCAGGGGCCTCAGGGGCAGCAGGAGGCCTGCTCCCCTGTGGGGGAAGGGTCCCACCTGGGCCCTGCTCTGCTCCCGCTCCCCCGGAAGCCCGGGGCCTCCTTGCTCGTGGGCTGAGGGCGGAACTTGTGTGTCCGCCCGGCCGGCCTCACAGCCTCGGCCCGTCAAAGCCTGCCTGAGTCAGCCCAGGGCAGCCAGCAGGGCGGGGTCCCTCAGGCCCCTGCCTGGCACGGCTCGCCGCTGAGCGAGCCCGGGGCTCCCCCGGGCAGGGCCAGGCCCCCTGGGCGTCCAGAGCCCTCGTTATCCCGTCAGCCCCGGAGCCGCACCTGCTCTCCTGGTCTCCTGCGATCTCAATTAATCCGTCCTGCCCTGATTAATTAGCAGGGTTAATTATGACGGCTGCTGCCGCTGAAGCTTGGGGAGGAGAGCCCAGCCAAGTGGCGGAGCAGAGACCCAGCCTGGGGTGGGGCGCTGTCTGCTTACACCCCTGGGCTGGCCCTGCCGGGTGCCCACTCTTCCCAGGGCCAATGGCAGGGAGCTCAGGAAGCCACTGGTGCTGGGCGTCTGGTGGCCAGGCCAATCAGGGCCAGGCCAACGCCCTCAGGTATCTGCTGAGACCAGGAAACAAGGCCCACGACTCGGGTTTGGCTCCTCTGACCCAGCTTCTTATGTCACATCTAAGTCCTTGCCTCTGCCCATCATCATGACCACAGGGTAAAGGCCCCAGAACCCCATCCTTGCAGGGACCCCTTGGCCCACACTCGCCCAGCCTTCTTGGAGCGTAACTGGCCACCCACTTCCTCGTCTGCCTTTCCTTTCTAGACCCAAAGACCACTGTGCTGAGAGATGAGGCCTAGAGAAAGGAGGTCAAGGTCAAGACTAGGGTTGCTGCGGTCAGGCCCGTAGCTAGGGCTGTTGCAGACCCGGTCCTGCTGTCTGGACCCCATTAATTGCCTCGTGGGCTCGGGAGCCCCCCTTCCTCCACCCCTCCCCCAGACCCAAACCCTTGGCCGCACACCAGAGCGTCAGACCCCGGCTCGGGATGGCACAGGCAACCGTAGCCTCTCCCTGCCGCTGAGACCGCAGACCCCTCTGGCCTGCCCCAGACCCCGGAGCCCGCCCCGTCCCAGCTCCCCGCCCCCCACCCCCACCTTGTTCCACTCCTCCACGGAGCTCCAGGCCTTTCTTAACCCGGAGGCCAGGAGCCAGGGCAGTCGCCAAGTAAGAGTGGAAGCTTGACTCCGCACAGGCCCCCTGCGAAAGCTGGACCAGCACCACCAAATTCTTGCACACACCTTTTCCCAGTACCCATCCATTATCCTCTTGGCCAAAACGTGATCCATTATCGCCGCCTGCGCCTGGCAAAATGTATCATTACCTGCACCCTTGGCACTTCCCAGATCAATCCACTTCTTAAATGTAGTAATAGAAAAGAGGATTAGGTACTAGAAAACTCATTATGAAAATGGCGTACTCAAATTCTTTAAAGGTGATATTTCATAAAATATACCCGGCCTGCCGCGTGCCTCAATCATTCTTTTTAATAGCTCCGTAGCAGCCAGAAAATAAAGTATTCATGAAGATTGAAGAAGATGATCCCATGAACTTCAATTTAATTGGTGCAAATTAAAACAATCCATCTTTCCGTGCTGTCCGTCCATCTCCAATCATCCCCACGCCGCACGGCCGGCACCCTGATTACAATTATCTTTTAATAGGAAAACTTGTCAGTTTTTGTGTGATTTACATAAGCTTGCGCAAACTTATGGGTATCAGATAGGGCCTCGGTGTGTGATTTCCTGTCCCCAGCTCCCTGGCTCCCGGGAAGGCCGGAGCAGGGGGGTCCGGGAGGCAGGGTCCGGGCTGAGTGGAGGAGGGGCCGGAGTGGATTTGTGGCATCCCTGGGTTTGTGATACCCGTCA
The DNA here is from genome assembly GCF_028018385.1 of Neofelis nebulosa. Lineage (NCBI taxonomy): Eukaryota > Metazoa > Chordata > Mammalia > Carnivora > Felidae > Neofelis > Neofelis nebulosa. The sequence goes on from NC_080793.1 coordinate 9,922,510, forward strand.
GAGATGGGGCCACGTGAGATATCCCCGTGCAGCACGTCTGGCCGCAGCCTCTGGCCGTGCCCTTCCTCTGGGACCATGGCAGCCAGACATGGAACTAGAGGGGCCTCTTCCTGGTGGTCACGGTCACTCTCCAGACCACAAATACACCTCGACGTCCCATTTGAGGAGGCCCATGCTCCGGAGAGCTCCCTCCACTCTCTCCTCCTTACCATTCACTCCCCACCCTCAAGCAACACATGCACCATATTGCTTCAAGCATGCCTCCTTGAAGAGCCCGTGGGGACAGACAGATGAGACTGTCTGGGGTTGAGAAGCCAGGAGAGAAAGCCAGCGATGGGCTGAGCATAATAAGAGACACTTGAACCAGGAGGAAAGACAGGTACCTGGATCCCCCAAGGAGTAAGCTGTGGAGAAGATGTGGGTTTTAACTAAATAGAAACCAGCCTTTGGGGAGCCAAGCCACATGCTGTCACCGGTAAGCGAGTGCAAACTCAAACTATCCATAGAGATATGATGGCTAGAAAGAAGGAGGTGATCATTCAAACGCACATCCGTGCTGTTTGAACCGCCTTTGACATGTTCATGACTCAACCATTCACTCGTTCAATAAACACTCGCCAAGTTCCTGCCAAGCGTCAGGTGCTGGAGATCAAGTAACACACAAAGCCGGCCCAGCTCCTACCTCACACGCTTTATAAGCCAGCGATGAAGACAGACAAGAAAACAAGAGGTGGTCATACAGGCTGATGAAAGCTACGGTGGGGGGAACTCAGGAGCCTGGAGGAAGGGACCCCAATCAGGGAAAGGATCCTAGAGCTGCTAATGCCTGGCTTGAGACCTTAAGGCCAAAAAGGAGTCAGGTGAAAATGGAGGGGGAGGGCAGGTGGGGATGTTCCCGGCAGAGGGACGGTCATCGGCAAAAGCCCGAGTCAAGAAAACACACAGCGTTAACACACAGATCATCTGACAGAGCACAGAGGATGAGCCTGAGTGAACATGGCAGAAAGGCAGTCCTAAACTGTGACCCCCCACAAGGGTCATCTATTCACTTTTACCCCTTTTAAATCGGTAAATGAATTCTTGATTACACAGGCGGTATGTGAACACATTTTCACTGTAAAAAAAAAAAAACAACGTAAGCATCAGAGATAAAGTCCCCCCAAGATCACCTCCACCCTCCACCCTGTCACCCTTGGATGTAACGCTTACCAGTCTGGTGCGTCTCCTTCCAGATTCTTCTCTGTTCCTTCACCTACATACGGATCTAAGGAAAGACATAGGTGCTTTTGGTTTTGTTTCTTATAAAAATGGTCTTGCACCCTCCGTGCTTTTTGAGAATTCGCTTCTCCAACTTGGCCATGCCTGTTACTGTCCTCATCACCCTCTCAAGGGGACCGTCTGGCAGACTTGGCGGGTAGTGAGTGCCCAGACTATCCGGGCAACTGCAGGACAGTAGCTGCTGGGTGGAAGCCGGACATTCTGCAGTCAGTTCTGGCCCCACCACCTCAGGCAAGCTCCTTCCTGTCTCAGAGTCTCATCCTTGTCCTTAAGTTGGAGAATGAAGAAGTCTGTCCTCGGGGGCACTGTGACCACTAAGTTGCAGTTCATCAAGGTGTGGGCTTAGGACTTGGCTCAGAGAAGGGTCTCTGTACACGCACTGACATGCCTTTATCATCCAAGACAGGCCCATCCCAGGATCCCCGACAGAACGTTCACGTAGCTACAGCCCCAGCCTGCAGGGACCGCACCCTGGGAGACGGACCCCTTCCTTCCCGGGTGCTGCCTGCGGTGGGGAGCGAGGTGGGAGCGGCTGTTATCTGTCTGGTCCTGCAGGGCCCTCCCCTGGCCCTCATCCGTCTCCATTTGCCCAGCCCTCCAGCAGCCCTCGGCCACCAGGAGCACATAGTTGGTCCCGTAAACATTGTTTGCTCAAGTAGCTAAAGTCACCCTTCTATGGAAGGTACAGTCACCCTTCCAAATGAGGTCTGGAAATGAAACTCACCAGAAATCCTGTCTCATCAAGGAATGATAAGGACAATAATTATTTCCAGGGCACTTTGTGAGCTCACACTAGATATCACGACACCCCAGCTCATGGGAACCTTTACAAAGTCCCAACAATATCCCCACGAACGCATGAACTCGGAAAGGCCTCCCTATCATCTCACGCCTACCACGGGACAAGTATGATTGTTATTGGTCAGGATTGGACAGGATAACAAACCAGCCCCTAATCTCAGTGCTGAGTCACAGTAAATGTATTTGTCTCACTCACATAAAGCCCAGTACGGATCGCTGGCCCTCCTCTGTCTCATGGCTGGCCCCTGTGGGACAGGCGGCCCTGTCGGTCACCAACACCGGAAAGGAAAATGATGAACACCTGAGGTCTTAATTGCCTCAGACCCACGAAGTGACAAGCGCCACTCCGCTCCCTGTCATTGGTCAGAACTAGTCACGTGGCCCCTAACCGCAAGGGAGCCTGGGAAATAGAGGATCACACAGATATTGGTGAGCCCTGGATACCCTGCCACCCTGCAGCTGTAAATTGGAGGCACACAGGCACAAAAAGGTCAAGTAATTTGCCCAGAGTCACCCAGCCAGTGAGGGCAAAAGCCACTTATTCACATGTGTGGACGTGTGTGAAGAAACACATGTTTATTTATACTGACCGACAGGCGTGACGATGCCCATGTACATGCATACCCACATTCACTCCGTGGGCTTCCTTCTCCCTTGCAGGGTGAAGGGGTCACGGGGCACCCCAGAGCTCTAACCGCAGGCATGAAAAACTTGACCAGAGGTCAGGAAGCAGGCTCTGTCCTGTGTTCATCCCCCAGCACCAGAACCTCAGCTGCCGTCCTAGGGGTCCCTAGGCCCCCATCTTAAAAAAAATTTTTTTTTAATGTTTCTTCTTGAGAGAGAAACAGAGCATGAGGAGAGGAGGGGCAAAGAGAGGGAGACACAGAATCCGAAGCAGGCTCCAGGCTCTGAGCTGTCAGCAGAGAGCCCGACGTGGGGCTCAAACTCACGGACCGCGAGATCATGACCTGAGCCGAAGTCAGACGCTTAACCAAACTGAGCCACCCAGCCGCCCGACCCGTGCCCCCATCTTGAGAAGAGTCGCAGGCAGGTGATGGTGGGTGACACCATGGCACCGACCCCAGCTCACTCCGGAAACCCCTGCCTCTGTCCGTTCTCTTGAATTTGTTTCAGAGTCTGCAGCCACCGGTGAGGCAAGATTCTGGGGCAGGTTTTTTCCAAAATGTAAAAATTATAACAAATATACACAGTGAACATTCTTTCGTGTCCGAGTACATACGTCACCACGTAATACGCAGGGGCACCTGGGTGGCTCAGTCAGTTAAGCGTCTGCCTCTGAATTTCGGCTCAGGTCATGATCGCACAGTTCTTGAGATTGAGCCCGCTCCATATGCTTGGGACGCTCTCTCTCCCTCTCTCTTTGCCCCTCCCCCACTCGTGCTCTCTCTCTCTCTCTCCCTCTCTCTCTCTCTCTCTCGAAATAAATACATAAACATTTTTTTGAAACGGACATAATACGCGGAGGTGTGTTTTTATCTGTAAACCTCAACTCCTTCATGAAAGTGAGGTTGTGTTCCCGTTGTTTCTATGGCTGGAATTGGAGGTGGCCTAACATAAACGGTGAAAATCTTCAAAAACGTCAAGACCATAAAAGGTAAGAAAAGACCGAGGTTTTTCACAGGTTTGAGGAAACTAAGGAGACCTAATGACTAAATGCAATGTGGTGTCTCGGGTTGGATCCCCGCACAGGGAAAGGGCACCCTGGAACAAATACAGAAGTCCCAAGTCTGTAGTTTAGTTGATGCCCCCAGAACAATACTAGTCTCTTATTTTATAAAGTACTGTGGTCATGGAAGGTGTTCCTAACAGAGGAGGCTGGGTGGATGGTACAGGGAACTCTCTGCAATATCTTTGCAACACTTCTTTACAAAAAAAATTTTTTTTAATGTTTATTTACTTTTGAGAGAAAGAGAGCGAGAGAGAGGGGCACGAGTGGGGGAGGGGCAGAGAGAGGGAGACACAGAATCGGAAGCAGGCTCCAGGCTCCGAGCTGTCAGCACAGAGCCCGACGTGGGGCTCGAACTCACGGACCGCGAGATCATGACCTGAGCTCAAGTCAGACGCTTAACCGACTGAGCCACCCAGACGCCCCCCTCTGCAACCCTTCTTCTAACAAGTTTTTGCAATAGCGATAAAACAAAATGCCCCCAAACCGGGAGTCGGGATGTCCCTAGATTTCAGCGCAGCTCTGATAATAACTCGATATTCAACCGTGAAAAAATTGCTCATCTTTTCTGAAGTTCAGCCCACAAACAAAAGCAGAAGTTCCGTTAGATGGTCCTCAAAGCCCTATTCAGTTCCCTCATTCTGCGCTTCACCCTGGATTTAGAAACACATCCCTACTCGGAACAGACACACGCACAATCACACCTACCTACCATGTACCCCCAACTCTCATGGACACACACATAGGGAATCTGTATGATATTGTTTGCTAATTCAGGCTGCAAAGTATCTTAAATCCCTTTCATTCTTCCCATTAATAATTTGAGTTTCCAGGGGTGCCTGGGTGGCTCAGTCGGTTAAGTATCCGACTTTGGCTCAGGTCATGACCTCACAGTTCATGGTTTGAGCCCTGCATCAGGCTCTGTGCTGACAGCTCAGAGCCAGGAGCCTGCTTCCGATTTTGTCTCCCTTTCTCTCTGACCCTCCCCCACTTGTTCTTGCTCTCTCTCTCTCTCAATAATAAATAAGCATTAAAATTTTTTTTAATAATTTGAGTTTCCACATGCCCTATTAGTACAACACTCAGCCTCTTCCTCTTGAAGATTTTCTGCTACACACACACACACACACACACACACGCTTATCTAAGAACACTTCTGTAGAGATGAATCTGCAGAAAAGAATACCAGACAGCACCAACTGCTATTCCCCCCCTCGGCCACACGGTGCCGCTGTTGGAGATGGGACCTGCACAGCTTAGGAACCATGCTTGCCCTGACTCCTTGCCCTTGGGGTTCTTCAGGGCTCTGCTTAGGTCACATAGGCACCCAGGTTAGGGCCTTTTCCTTCTCACTCCCAGGCTCAGCCATTTTCCCTCAACACATAACACCATGTCGTGTTGGCTGAGACCAGAGGAGCCTCTGTCACAGCCGCAAACTGTTCCTGAAACAGTACTTCCCCATGACCTTGGTGAGGCCCTTGTGTTGAGCTGGAATCAGAGGCTAGGTTGGCCCTCCCTTTCCTCCAAGCAACTGTATTTTAGGGGCGTGGTTGCCCTGCTCTGCCTCTGAGCTTCAGTCACATCTCTCTGGTCTATCCCGAAATGTCTCCCCATCTGAGACTCCCCGGAAACAGAGGCTGGGATCTTGGTACCTTCTCACCCATAAGGTCTTGGGTCTTGCCTGTTGGTGGGGCAGGGTGAAGATCTTGGGCCCAGGATGGAAATGCCTAATATACTGGGCATTAAAGATGTAGCAGACGGCTTTCCAAGCACTTTAAGGCCATGAATTAATCTAATTCTCCTACAACACTATGAGGCAGGCATTGTATTCTTCATGCCCCTTTTTATCATGAGGAAACTCTGAGAGATGAAGTGACTCACCCAAGGTCACATGTCTCGGGTAAGTGGCAGAGTCAGGACTTGAACTCCAGGAGCCCCAGAGTTGGGGTTCTTTTCCAGAAGCTCACACTGTCTTCCCAAACCTGTCCTACAGTTGAAAGGATTCCCTCTCAGGTCTTTCCCAGAGTGAAGCAGATGATTGGCAGTTTCCACCTCTGGACTGAGGGGCAGGAGACATAACTTCTAGGTAGTGCCTTAAGAAGCCCCCGGTTGCTCCCCGAACAAAACCGTGCAGACACCTCTCAGCCCGCACACTCACCAGCCAAGAAGCATACTCACAGCCTCATCACTTGCCAGCTGCCGGGCGACGAGGACGCCATCACTGTTGGCAGTCCCCGGGCACGCTGTCGTTTTCACTCTCTCCACTGCTGAGCTAGGACAGGATACAAGGGAAAGTGGATGTCCTGGCTTGTGCAACAACTCTGGTGTTTGTGACTTTGGGTGGAAACAGTAATTTTAAGAATGGTAGAACTGGATGGCTGTTGCTGAACGCCCAAATGCGGTAAAGAGAGAGACAAAGGCAAAGCAATTGGCCACCAATTCAAAGTGAATGGAAAGCTAGAACATCTTCCTGGGAGCGTTTAAGGAAACTCTTGTGTCCTATAGCTGGTGGACAAGTGGAGCTGGAGACAACACTCAGGACCTCACCAAGAGCAGTTGAACCTCAAGATCCAATTGTCCTATGCCAAAGGCAGATCCTCATAGGGAAGGAGCAGGACCCAGCAACTTGGAAGTGGGCGTATCTGAGTAGACACCTTTGACAATCTTGAACCCCTGATTCTCTCAAACTCTGTAGGTCTGCAGAAGAGGGCCACATCCTTTGTTAGGGGATAGTGTGCACCCCCCCCCCCCCCACTTTGGCTTGAAAACTCTGCAGAAGCCTCAAATGAGCCCGATGTCCTAGGAGACATGTTGACTCTGCTCATGATCTGCTCCCACCTGTCCTTTTGGCCGCCAGACCTAAAGCCAACATCAGACTGAATTGGGACTCAACTGGGAAAGTGCGGACCTACTAAGGGAGGTGAGGGACTAGACACCAAAGAAGCTTCAGGTCTTGGCTCATCCACACAGGCAGGAGCCAGGAACACAACACATTGTGGTGCTGAATTGAAACAGGTAGAATATAAGGCCACACAAGGGGAAGTTTGTCTACATGACAGACTCTCCCATGACTCAGGGTTTGCAATTCTTGCAAGGGCCCCAAGACCTGTTGGGATGGTTCTTGGGAGCTTAGACAAAGTAATGGCTGTCATTAAACAAAGATGCCACAACTTCCATGGCCAACTTGAAGAAGGGGTCAAAGGTCAAACCCAGGGCGGTTGGTTGGAGGTGATATTACAGAACTGGGCCCCTTGGTGGGGATTTTTGAATAGGAGGCCAGGTGGCAGTGCTTGACTGTCAGAAGCAAAGCGGACATAGTTCTCCTAGTGGGCAGCAAGGTCACAATGGCAGCCAGCAGGTCCTAGTGTCCCTAGAGTGGATAGAGGAATAGCCAACAAGGTGTTCCTTACTCTAAATAATAAAAAAAGATCAAGAAAGAGGGGCACCTGGGTGGCTCAGTTGGTTGAGTGCCGACTTCGGCTCAGGTCATGATCCCACAGTTCATGGGTTCAAGCCCTGCATCAGGCTCTGTGCTGACAGCTCAGAGCCTGGAACCTACTTTGGATCCTGTGTCTCCCTTTCTCTCTGCCCCTCCCCCACTTGCTCTCTCTCTCTCTCTCTCTCTCTCTCTCTCTCTCTCAATATCTCTCTCAAAAATAAAATAAACTTCGGGGTGCCTGGGTGGCTCAGTCGGTCAAGCGGCCGACTTCAGCTCAGGTCATGATCTCACAGTCTGTGGGTTCGAGCCCCGTGTCTGGCTCTGTGCTGGCAACTCAGAGCCTGGAGCCTGCTTCCAATTCTGTGTCTCCCTCTCTCTCTGCCCCTCCCCTGCTTGCTCTCTGTCTCTGTCTCTCTCTCTCTCTCTCTCTCAAATAATAAACATTAAAAAAATTAAAATAAAATAAACATTTAAAAAATTAAATTAAAAAAAAAAGATCAGGAAAGAATGTGAACTCATAATCCTTTGAGCAGTTCCCAGACCCAGAACATGAAGGAGAGACTGGTCCCCAGGAGGAAAGATCCTGTGAAACCACAGCAGGGGTTTAGAGTATTGATTCTCCACTGCCCCCACACCCAAAGGACCTACAGCCATTTCCTCAGGTAACTCTAAAGTACCTGGCGCAAGGGGAATGCTCAGGGCTGGTGAATATAGAAACCATGGTGACATTTGTACCTACGACCCCAAAGAGCCAGCACAGTCTCCCTGTTAAAGTAGGGACATACTGGCGATGGGTCACAAACAGGATCCTGGCCCAGGCCATCTCACAGCGGGCCCCTGCACTCACAGGCCACTCAATGGTCACTTTATGAGTCCTCCAGTGTAGCACTGGAAAGGCCACATTGAGCAGCTGGCAGAAGCCTCACCTTGGCCCTTGATTTGCACAGTAAGAGTTGGTAACATAGGAAAGACCAAGTGGAGGCCCCTGTGGCTCTACACCCCCTCCCACAACCAAGATAAAAAATCAAAAATAATTCCATCTCAGCGGAAAAGGCAAAGATCAGGGCCACTTCAAAGGCTTACAAGATGAAAGGCCATGGTCACCAGCAAATTCCTATTTAATTCACTGGTCTGGGGAAGAGACACGTGGACGGACCTATGGGAAAGGGCCCAAGTGTGGGAATCTCTACATTGCCTGTGAAAGGCCACCTGAGGACACTCGCTCTAGGAGAGACACTGGACCATGACATGGACAGGAAGACCCGGCCAGCAGATGTCAGGCAGTCTCCAGCTTCAGCACCCCCAAAACTTGTGCGATGGACTTATGAACGGAGTCACCATAGTGGCAGGGATGGGGGCTCTGCATGTTCCCCAAAGCATGGGCTCCCTCTCCCAAGGCTCACCTCACTACTGCTGCTACTGAATGTCAGGTCTGCCAGCAACAAAAATGGACACAGAGCGCCCAACACAGCACCAACCTTTGATGTGGCCAGCTGATGGCATCAGACTATCCAGATAAGGTCAACAAATCATCCTGACGGGGCTGACCCGGATCTCAGGAGTGACTTTCACATTTCTGCCCACGAGGCCACAGCCTATACCACCATCTGAAGCCTCACAGACCATCTTGATCTGTTGTCATGGGATTCTCGATAACATAGCCTCAGACCCAGGGGCTTGCGTTATGGCGAAGGAGGTGCGTCGTGGACCCTTGACCATGGGACCCACTGGTCCTGCCAAACAACACACCTTCCAGAAGCTGGGAGGGTAACAGAGCAGTAGGTTAGAGCGAGCAGTCAACAAGGTGTTTTGAGGAATGAGAACGAAGCTCGTGCCCCTAGGAACAAATAGGCAGGCCTGGTGAGCTGCCATCTTGGTTGGGCAAGCTACCTGTGAGGATAGAGGGTCATCCTTCAGGATGCTGTGTACACCTTAACCCAACAGCCATTATTTGGTGGTGTCCCCTACGGACAGAATACCTGCATCTGGGAACCAAAGGGAGGAGGTGACCAACTCACTGTCACTCCCAGCCCTCCCCTTGGCCTTCTGTCCCCACCACTTTGGGTTCCATGGCTCTAGAGGTCTGGGTGAGTTCATTCATTGCTTCGAGCCTCAATTTCCTCACCTACTAAATGGGAGTTAACAAATGGTCTTCCCGTGGAGGTTGAGACAATGTTTGGCAAGCTCATTGTCAATGGCAACTGCTCTCAGCACCCATCATTGCCTCACTATTTTAGAAGAGTGTCAAGGTCAAGACGGACAGGGAGGGGCATGTGGGTGCTCAGTCGGTTGAGCATCCGACTTTGGCTCGGGTCATGATCTCACGGTTCATGAGTTCTAGCCCCACATCGGGCTCACTGCTGTCAGCCTGTCAGCACAGAACCCGCCTCAGATCCTCTGTCCCCCTCTCTCTGCCCTTCCCCACTTGTGCCCTCCCAATAAATAAATAAATAAATATTTTTTTAAAAAAAGACGGACAGGAAGCGGGAGGTCTTCCAATTGTTAGCCCCATTTCTGGCATCTTCCTCACAGCATCACCAGGAAGTTCTTTCATTTGTCCACCTCGATTTCATGCTGCACATGAAGACTACTTTCATTCTCAGGGAAAAGAAGACCTAATTCTCCTCCCCAAAGTCCTCATTTGTCCAGAGGGACTTTTAAGGTCCCGATCCCCAAATTCTTCTCACCTCAGAGCCAGGCTGCAAGAAGCCAGGGGACCCCAAAGCCATATCCCCTTTCCCAACGTGGGGAAGCTTTCCTTCCTGTGCCTCCGTTTTATTATCAGCAAAAGATTTCACTAGCACTGCCAAGAACTGATATTCAGAAATAAGTATGTAAATCCTTTGTAAATGTATGCTAATTACTTATTTTTAATTATAATGTAAATAAGTAATTACTGAATAATTTTAAAGTATTTACATGGGGGTGTGTGATTTAGACACTAACTTGTTATAAGATATAAAAACTATAAATTATACAGTAATTATGGCCCAATTTACATGCTAAGGCCAAACACAATTACGTAGCAAGAAAAATATAAACAATCAGGTAATTCCACTGTAGTTACTGTGTAATAACCAAGCTGTTTTCTTCCTCCAGTTGACAAAGTGGGTCTGTGCATTCGCTCTAGGCTCAGGGAGGCGAGGGGGAGAGGCACTTTCAGGAAGTTGAAATCACCTTTAAGAAAAAAAATTAATCATGGGTGCCTGGGTGGTGCAGTCCGTTGAGCATCTGACTCTTGATCTCGGCTCAGGTCATGATCTCACAGTTTGTGAGTTCAAGCCCCATATCGGGCTCTGCGTTGATGGCGTGGAGCCTGCTTGGGATTCTGTCTCTCCTTCTCTCTGCCCCTTACCCAGTTGTGTGTGCGTTCACTCTCTCTCTCTCTCTCTCTCTCTCTCTCTCTCTCTCTCTCTGTCTCCAAATAAATAAATAAACTTAAAAATTTTTTTAATACAAAAAAGAAAAAAAATTAATCACAAAATAAAGAAAAAAGATACAAGCAAAGATATTAGAGTCTCCCCTGGGTGGGTCATGGGGTTCAGAGAAAGGCCAAGACACAGAAGGTGGCTCCAGCCGGAGTGGCCCCCACTGTCCCCTCCTGCCTTGTCTGCAGCAGCCCCCACTCACACACTACACCTCAGGCAATGAAGAGTTCCCCAAACCCTCACCTCTGGGCCTTCACACCCCTGCACCCTCAGCCTTAATCTTCTCCCCAAATTTTCTTGCCTGCCTAAGCCATCTCACCCTTCAAGTCTACAATGCCTCTTCCTCCAGGAAGCCTTCCCTGACCATCCCTACCTCCTCAAGATGTAGCCAGGGGCCTCTCCTAGGCTCCTACAGCCTCTCAGCCTCCCTATCATAGCTAACCACTGTTCTTAGATTGCCCGTCTGGTGGCAAAGTCTGCCTCCCCCACCAGACTGGAAACTCCAAGAGGTTAGAGCCCAGGCCAGCCTTGTCCACTGCTGGGTCCCGAAATAGAGGCACTTCGACTTGAGAACATGGAGTCTGGTATCAGCAAGATCTGAGTTCAAGCCCGGTGCAGATACTCTCCAGGGTCCTTCCAGAATTATCTCAGAAACCTGGGCCTCACCTTCAGGAGAGAAGCGATAGGCTTGACAAGAGCCCTGGGTGCTCACGGTGACCTCAGCTGGAACAGCCCTTTGAAAGAGGTATCATTCTCCCCATTTTGCAGACAAGGCAACTGAGGCTGAGAGGCCAAGAAACTAACGGAGACATGGAGGCCGTGAACTCAGGCCTCTTCCAGTCCCAGCCTGGCGCTCCTAAGCCCTCTCCTCCCCCAACTTGGGGCTTATGGACCCTGGCTCCTCGGGGTATCATCGGGCCCCAGAAGAGGGCAAAGGCATCCGACAGCCATCTGTGCAAGGAGAGAGGCCCTGCAAAGGCATCAGTCCCAGGGCCACGGCAGTGGCGGGAGAAGGGGTGCCTCCCACCGCTCCCTATACCTTCTGAGAAGGGCGGGCACAGGACTACCGACCTGGGAGCCACTAATGGCGGTTCCGTAAGCTCTTGTGTGAATCCCCTGCATCACGATCTCCTGGAGAGCTTATCAAAACGAAAACTCCTAGACTCCTGGAATGGACAGCTGCCGGGAGGTGGAGCCCAGAACATTCCTTTTAGCCACGCCCGCTGATACCCTGTGAAGTCTGAGAGCCACTGCCAGAGAGGAAGGCCCGACCCGAACCTGAGCCCCTCTCTGAACCTCACCCATGAAAGGGGCCTCTGTAATTCGCAGACTGATTGTGTCAAAGAAACGAGGGGTGGAAAGTGCCCCGCAGAGCTGGGCAGGCCAGCTGGTCCCTCCACTCAACACCTACTATGCACCAGGCCAGGCCCTCAGCCCCCCAACCCCCACCCCCAACCAAAGCAGCAAGAGTGCCTCGTCCCCAGCGAGGAGGCTGCTCTGGGGCTCTGGGGGGCTGAGCCAGCTGGTGGCCCCCCTGCCCTGCTCTGTGTCAGGCCCGGCAACCATCACAGTGAACCCTGCGTCTTCGCTCCTGGGAGGTCCCCACGAGAGCCCCACTCCGGCCACCCTCTCTTCACAAATGCAGCCCCCCCCCACCCCCCACCAGGAGCTGTCACACAATTTAGAGCCAGGCAGATGGAGGAATCCATATATAGACTCAGGGTTCATCTTTTTCAACTGCCCCTGAGGCATTGCTGTTCATTAAGCACGGTCATTAGAAAGGATTTAGGGGAGCCCGAGTGGGGCCCTGAGGACAGAGGGCCCTGCTGACCAGGCCCGGGCCATCAGTTCTACAGGAGAAGAGGTCATCTCAGCCATCCCCCTGCCTCCAAACCAGGGGGCTGCACACTCAGAAAGTCACCCAGGAAGGCCTTTCTTCTCTAATTAGGAGCATAATAACCTCAGTGACTGTTTACAAGCAAATAGGACTTGAAGCTCGGGAAGGGCCTTCTCTCACCCGTCCTCACAAGGAGACGGGCACAGAGAGGGTCAGAGATTTTGGAAGGTCACACAGTCCGAGCGCATGGACTTTAATCCAGTCTCTCCGGCTCCAGGTCTGCTGCTAACTGCCTAGTTAGTGTCTCCCGCATCCCAGACGAGAAAGGACTGAGCAAGAGGTGGCCAACTCGGTCTGATGTGGCCAAAGCCAGCACCCGGCACAGAGGAGCCTGGGCCCAGGCCAAATCCGGGGAGAGGGAAATTGCCATCATTCCAGCACTGCGACCCCCTCGCGTAGCTACTTCACGGCCCAGGAAATTCCCCAGTCCCCTGGGTAATATTTTTTTATGGCCATTGCCGGGTGCTATTCATTTTATTACACTTTTGCCTGTTATTTTTGTTGTTGGCGCATAAGCAATGTGGTCAATTCCGTTTTACGTGCCCCGGCGTTTCAGATTCATCGCCAGCCAGCGTGGCGCTGAGTGGTTACACGGTAAAGTGTTTGGCTAATAAAATGCATAAAGCAGAGATAGGAAAATCAATGCCTTTGTTAATAACACTTCACCATCTTTCACGCGGTCTGTCAGGCAGGGCTGCCCGCTGGAGCCGGCGCCAGAGGCACCGAGCGGAGGGTCTGCCACTGGGGCGCGTGCCAGCTGGCCCGGGGATCTGGGCCCTCCGTCCCCTTGCCCCCCTGGAGCGGGAGCCAATCCGAAAACCCTGGCGGTTGCCCTCCCGGTGCCTGAGCTGGAGACAGAGGTTTGAAAGACGGGGGTAATTCTGGGTTCCTGCCCAAGTCAGTACATCACACCGTACCTCAGCGTTCTCATCTACAGGATGGGGATAATCGCAGTCCCTCCCTCCAAGGGCTTTTCTTAGGTCCAGGGAGAGAGCCCGCGTGTCCCCCCTGGCATGGTGCACGTCACATGGCATGTCCAGGCAGGGCTGAAGAACACTGCCGTCCCCTTCCCCAGGCTACAGGTCCTCAGGGCTGCCCCTCCATCCCCAGCCCCTAGGATGAGAAAGGTCTCTCCCTGGACTGAGCCATGAGACATGTGTTCCAAGACACGGGCACCACCTCTACTCAGACCCAAGGATGCAGCTGCCCTCCTTGTCCTCTTTTTTTTTTTTTAATGTTTATTTATTTATGAGAGAGAGAGAGAGAGAGAGACAGAGCACAAGTGGGGGAGGGGCAGAGACAGAGAGAGAGAGAGGGAGAGACACAGAATCCAAAGCAGGCTCCAGGCTCTGAACTGTCAGCACAGAGCCCGACGCGGGGCTCGAACTCACACACCGCAAGAAAATGCCCTGAGTCAAAGTCGGACGTTTAACCAACTGAACCACCCAGGTGCCCCAAAATTGACTTAAAAAAAAAAGTTTATTTATTTTGAGAGAGAGACAGAGTGCATGAGAGCTTATGTGAGTGGGGGAGGGACAGAGAGAGAGGAAGAGAATCCCAAGCAGGATTCAGCACAGAGCCAACTCGGGGCTCAAACCCACAAACCGTGAGATCCTAACCTGAGCAGAAATCCGGATTTGGACGCTTAACCTACCGAGCCACCCAGGTGCCCCTGCCCTCCTTGTTCTCTTATTCTTGACCAAGTATTGACCTTGATTCTCACCACCACTCAGCTTCCTGCCTGGGCACCCCCAGGGTCCACCTCTTTCCCTGCTCAAAGGCAAGACTGCCACTCCGTGAGTGGCCCCAGTCCCCAGCACAGGGTGCACCCACCATGGGCAATAAGTCACACTGGCTGGAGAATTTCACATCCTTCTCAACCCCTCCCTGCACCTGTCTCTGAGCTCCAGTTTCCACAACTCCAAAATGAGAATGACAATAATAGAAATAATAGACCTTCCTCCAGGGGTGTTGAGGATTGAATGAGATAACAGGTGCAAAGCCAGAGGTATCTGGGGGACCTGGGAAACCTTGAGGTACACACACAGCCTCGGGAAGAGGGAGGGTCCGGAGGGCAGGACAGGACTGTCCAGGCTGGGGTCTCAGCCTGGGTAACCATGGCACAGAGACGAAGAATCAGCTCATCTCTGTTCAATCGCTGGGTGCTTGTTGGAGGTAACGGAGGCCCTTCACCTCTCAAGACTCAATTTCCCTCTCTGTAAAATGGGCACAGCATTCCTCAGTCTCTCTAGACTGCTGTTGTGGAAGGGGGTCGAGCTAAATAAAATGCTTTATGAATATCTCAGCAGGGCTCATCCCACAGAAGATTTGGAAGGCCTTGAATGTTGGAATAAGGAGCTGAGCCACCATCTGGGAGGTGAAAGGGGGCTCTGGCCTCAAGGCCTGGGCCATCCATCTCACCCCAGCACCCCCCAGGCCAGCGGGGGAGGCAGAGATCCCACCATGGGGATCAATGGGGTATTATGTCCTGTCAGGAGGCCCCAACAGCCAGCCTGTCCCTCTAGCTGGCTCCGGGGCCCCTCCTTCCCTGCCTTCCTCCCCCACCCCCAGGGAGGGAACACAAACACAGAGCTTAATCCCCGGGCCTCCCAGCACACCCGGGCCTGACATGAGGCTTGGCAAATATTGGACTTTATTAATTTAATTTAATTAAACTTTATTAACCTTTATTAAAAATAAACCCTCATTAAAATTCTCATTCCCCTCTCTGGCAAAGGCAGGGGCAGGGCACTGCCTCCTCTCCAGGCTCGTTGAATGTCACCTGAAGAGAGGCGGGGGGACTCCAGGGCCAGAGTCTGGGACATGGAACAAGGAACTGGAGATGGGGGGGATCCAGGGAAGGGTGTATATGTGTGCATGTATTGTGCACACGCATATATATATATGCAGTATATATATGCTATATATATCTCATATATATATATATATATATGTATATATATATATATATATATAGCAGATCTGGGAGGAGGGAGATGTTTGTTTCCATCACACTGTTCTCTTTCTGTTTTAATTATTTTAATGCTTATTTATTCTTTGAGAGAGAGAGAGAGAGAGAGCATGAGCAGGGGAGGGGCAGACAGAGGGAGACACAGAATTGGAAGCGGGTTCCAGGCTCTGAACTGTCAGCACAGAGCCCCATGTGGGGCTCAGACTCACAAACCACAAGATCATGACCTGAGCCAAAGTCAGACACTTAACCAGCTGAGCCACCCAGGTGCCCCCACAGTGTTGTTTTTCTTAACAGCCATGCTTGCTCCTTTTAGGAAATTTGGAAAACACAGAAAAGCATCAGAGAACATAAAATTCTCTAGGAAGCTAGATGGACTCTTGTCCTTTGGAGGCTGGGTGGCCATATTTATCATCCAGGCTGGAACATTTAAAAAAAATTTTTTTAATGTTTATTTATTTTGGAGAGAGAGAGAGAGAGTACACTAGCAGGGGAGGGGCAGAGAGAGAGGGAGACCCAGAATCTGAAGCAGGCTCTAGGATCTGAGCTGTCAGCACAGAGCCCGATGCAGAGCTCGAACCCATGAACCGTGAGATCATGACCTGAGTCGAAGTCAGACGCTTAACTGACTGAACCCAGGCACCCATGGCTGGGCCTTTTTATTTTTTTATTTTTATTTAAAAAAAATTTTTTTTCAACGTTTTTTATTTATTTTTGGGACAGAGAGAGACAGAGCATGAACGGGGGAGGGGCAGAGAGAGAGGGAGACACAGAATCGGAAACAGGCTCCAGGCTCCGAGCCATCAGCCCAGAGCCCGACGCGGGGCTCGAACTCACGGACCGCGAGACCGTGACCTGGCTGAAATCGGACGCTTAACCGACTGCACCACCCAGGCGCCCCTGGCTGGGCCTTTTTAAAGAGCGAGAGCTCTCCTCATAGCCATGTCTGTGCCGCACTCACACACGGGCCCTGTCCCTAGCCAGTGGGGACAGCTCTCCCCTGCACACAGCGACGCTGGTGAGCTGGGGGCAACTTTCCTTCCTGGGGACACTGGAGCCCTCATGCTGGACAGGACCAAGCCGCTTGGTCCATCAGCACCTCCTTCGTAGGGCGTCTGGGTTCAGACCCCAGCACCTCGCAGGTCCTGGGAGTGGGGGAAGGCCATGGGGAAAGAGAGAAGGGAGACAAAGCCCTTCTGGAGAGGGAGGATTGCCAGAGCTTGCTTCATTCATTCATTCATTCATTCATTCACACCTTCACCCATTCGTCCAGCAAGTTTCTGGCCAGGCACTGGGACAGAACACTGCACAAGACCAGCATGGTCCCAGAGAATCATGAAGGGAGACGGGGCCTCCCGCAAGCAGAAGGGAGGTCACGGCTTCTCTGAGCAGGAGACAGAAGCTCTAGAAAGATCCTGCTGGTGCCAAGGCCTGAAGCGGCTGTTATGGGGCAACACCCAGGTCCCCTCAGGACCCAGGCACCCCTACACCACAGCCGTGCTCAGTTAAGGATGTGCTGATGCTGCTGTCCTCATTGTCACCCTGCTGTGTAAGCCAGGTCCCCGATCCTCTGCTGGCACTCAGAGTTAAAAATGAGAATGTTTCAAGATTTTGTCAACAGAGAGTCGGCGCCCTATAGAGCCCATCGTGATGGGCACCTCCTGCGGGCTGCCTGTGGGGCCGGGGTCAGATTCCACAAACCCCTGACAGAGAAGAGGCAGCCTGGGGGGCAGAGGAGGGTGGCCACCCAGGCACCCGACACACTCATCCCGGGCAGGGTGCCTTCCCTGCCCTCCGCGGACAGCCTTTGATTGGTTCTCAGCACAGAGCAGCTTATGGCCTCTCCAGCACAGGGAGACTCCACCTTCCAGACAAGAGACCCCAAGGGCACCCCCAGAGCCATCTCCATGGCTCCGGGCAGGGCAGGGGCAGACTCTTCTCCACCATCTCAGACGGGCCCCTTTGGGGTCACATACCCAAGCCCCTGACACCGGTTTCCAGAGAAGGCGCCTTGCCCCAGCAGTGCCCAGCAAGGCCAGGATGGGGGCAGCAGCCCCTCTCCACCTGTCTTTCTCTCTGACTCTGGGCCTCCCGGGCTCTCTCTCTGCTGCTCTCTTCAAGTACATTTTAGTGCTCTCTCCCTGTGTCCGAATTTCTCTCTGCTTCTCCAAGCTCATCAACTGAACGCGGCTCCTCGCAGATGCCGGATGTTCACATCCTCAATGCACCAATCAGCAGAGACTACCTGCCAGCTGGCCCCTGGTCCAAATTCTCAGGACAGTACCAGATTGGCCCAGGCGGGATTAGATGCCCCACCGTGGTCCAATCAGCTAAGGCAAGGGGTGGGGTCACACAGAACAAACCTGGGGGGCAGGATCCACTCTGAGGGAGCACAGGTAGTTTTCTTAGAGGCTCATGGGAGCTCATGAGCCATGATCCCATATTTCCACAACGTTCCTGAGCTTTAACGATGAATGTCCTGCCTAAACAGGAACGAGCACCCTGCCCCTGAGCGGGTGAAAGCATAGCGGAATGACCTGGGAATGGAATTTTATTGGTGTCGCTGGTTCCCCCTTCTTCTCAATGTGGCCCCCCTGGGGGTCACAAGGAAGGAGGGTGGTGGCAGGTGAGGGAGCAGTTTTCACGATTGGCCGGAAGACTCAATGAGCACACGGGCCAGAAAGCGAGATGCCTCAGGGGACAGCTGCAGGGGCCAGGCCTGGAGCTGGGCAGCTAAGGGGGTGCACACATGTGTGCCAGGGCCACGTGCAAACACAGAGCCACAGGCCGAGGCCCGTCCCGTGTGTGTGGACAAATGCAGACATCCGGACGACCCGTGCGGACCTGAGCGTCTCTGCAGAGGCCTGGGCAGCAGACCAGCCACGTGCCCAAGTGCACAGCGCCCTGAGGAGCGCTCTGTCTCCCTGCCGCCCTTCTCTCTGGAGGGAACAGTCCTGCTCTCAGGGCACACGGGATCCTCCTCTCCCCAGCTCCTGCAGGAGCAGAGGGGGGATACGCACTGTCCTGTCCACCCCTCTCAGGCCTCTGTTTCCCCGTTTGCCCTTAACAACACCAGTTCTCAGTGCTGGGGTCAAGATGGGAGCCATGAGGCAGCACCAGAGCTGTGTTCCCCTTTCTCGACTGAGGAACAGACCCGGCCACGTTTGGGGAGGCTTCTGGGCCAGGAGGACAGCGGGAGGTCAGAATGGCTTTCTGGCACGAACCCCCTTAAGAACCCAGCTTTCAGAGGGCCGGGCTCCAGCATCCCCCCACAACCCCGGCCGTGATATAAAATAGGTCATTGGCGTAATCCTGGCCAAATTGGCCTCTGGAAGATCAGCTAGGCCGAGCTCCCCGGGCCTAATTATCCCATATTTGGTCAATAAGCCATTAACACAGCGCCTCGGATGTTAATAACCGTTTCATGAAAAAGTCGGTGTAATTTATGAGATCAACACTGGTTAGCAAAATTAATAAATATTTCATTCGGTGAGATTTATCCCAGCGTGCTCCCGACAGGTGGACCGAGGGCCCTCGGGCAGCCCCGGGGAGCAGGCAGTCGGGGGAGAGGAATGCCCAGCTCTCACTTGGGCCAATAAACATTTACCTCAAATCCTATCGCCATAAATCCGAAGGCTGGATGAGGGAGTCCAGTAAAACCTGACTTAACATTATGTTCTGGCCATTAACAATATTTATATAGATGTCACTTCAGGGAGGGTTAGAGTCGCCAGGCGGGACCCAGCGGCCGTGACGGGAGTCCGTTCAGGATCCTTTGGGAAGGTTTGTGCCCAGGGAGGTGTAGGCCAGTGGGAAGAGCCCCAGACTGGCCCTCAGACCCCTCTGGGGTTGGCAATTGCCAGCTATGAGCCTCGGTTTCCTCATCTGTACAATGGGCGTATTAATAATAGCCGTGTTGTAGGCTGCTGAGAGGATTAACCATAGAGCAGAGAGTAAGCCCCTGGCACGTAGTAAGCACTCAATAAAATAGCACTGCCATAATAATCATTATTAGTAGAGGCAGCCAGAGGACTCTGCCCTCTGCTCTGATAGAGTAAAGCTCCGTTCAGTGCACTCAGCTTTGTTAATTGAGAATCTAACACCTACCAGATGCTGTTCCCACATTATCTATAATCCCACAAAGATCCTGCAGGATGAGCACTGTTGATACCCTGCTTGCCAGAAGGGGAAACTGAGGCTCAGAAAAGAAAAGTGACCTGCCCAGGGGCAGCGACCAGGAAGCGTTGGAGCTGGATTGAAATCAGGTCCGTGGCTCCAAGCCTCCCCCTCCGACCGCTCTGTGCCCCAGCCTGGCGGAGCCCCGGCAGGCGTCGGTCCCCGCTGGGCCCTCTGTGAGCAGCCCCGGGAAATGCCACCGTGTCCCTCTGTGCCCTCCGTCAGCCAGCCTGGAGCCCCGGGCAAACAGACCGAGCCCGGGCGGACGCCAGAGCCTGTTGTGGTTAAAGAACCTTCCAGGAGAACCAATTAGTTTTCCGTGGGGAACTTTCCACCAGGCATTGATTTTCACTCTCCCCACCTGGGGTGGATTTGATTTGCGAGGAGAAGCTCTTCCAGGAGGCAGAAGCAATTGTGTGAAATGAAAGTGCTGAATGTGACAGGCTCATCTGCTGCTGAGGCCAGAGCTGGGACCGAAGGGGGCTGAGGAGCCGGGAGGGGGGATGGGGACGTGGAGCGGGGAGGTCCCTCTGCCACCTGGCACAGACTCGCCCTTCCACACGCAGGGCCCAGAGGCAGCAGCATGAAGATAAGGAAGGATAAGAAGATAAAGGCTCAGAACTTCTCCAGGCTCCCCCAGAGGCAGGTGGCAGGTGGATTCCCCCCACCCACCCCCCCTTACCTGCAAGGCTCAAGGGCCGGGGGCAGGGCGGGACCCTCCAGTGGGTCTTTCAGCATCCCGATTCCCATTCAGTGGTCTTCATCGAGCTTCTGCCCAGACCTCCCATTGTTCTTTCAGCAAACCTGGGAAGCTGGGGCACGGAGCCTGGCTTACAGAGAATGTCCAATAAACATCAGTGACGGTATCATTGGCCCCATTTTACAGACAAAGAAATTGGGGCTCGCAAGGGTTGGACAGCTGTCCTAAAAAAGTGGCGGCACCAGAACTGATTTCAAGTGTCCCTGCTCTTTGCTCGCCTGTCGAGGACTTGAGTGGGAGCCAGGCCAGGTGAGGGGCTTGAAGCGAGAACAGAAGCTAAACTAACAAGGGTTCCAAACTCACCTGCCCCGAACCCAGAAGACCCTGCCTCCCTGCTTTTGCAGAATTGTTCCCTCATTCATTTATTCACCCTGTAATTTCATTCATTAAACAAATATTTATTGAGCTCCTGCTATGTCCCAGGCACGTTTCCAGGCACTGAGGGTACAGCAGCGAGCAAAGCCAAGATTCTAGCGGGGGAGACAGACATTCAAGAGAACAAATAAAAGGTGCCTGGCATGCCAGATGGTGATAGGGTGGAAAGTAGGGGAGGGAGTTGCGGTTTGGGGGGAAGGGGGGGCGGTGCAGGGTTCCCTAGGGAGTCCAGGTGGGTCCCACAGGGGGCGTGAGAGAGACCTCAAGGAGGGAAGGAATGAGCCTTGCCTCTTGCCACCTAGGGGAGGGGGTCCTGGGCAGAGGGGACAGCAAGGAAGGCAAGGAGGCTAATGTGGCTGGAGGGGCGGAGCCTGTCGGAGAGGGATGGCCCTAAATAAAGGGCTGTGGCTTTGACCCCCAGCGACCAGGGGTGGGGAGGGGGCATCGGAGGGTGTGAGCAGAGGGGGCAGGAGCTGGCTCAGGCTTTGAAGGGGATTTTCTGGCTGCTGAGTAGGGGAGAGTGAAGGGGGACGCAGGGAGATGGGTTCAGGGAGCTTTGGCAATAATCCAGGTGAGAGACCAGGTGGCTCAGTGCAGGTGGAAGGGATGACGAGAAGCTGCTTATTGTGATATATTTCCATTTCCCGGCGGCTTGGATGAGGGGTGAGAGAAAGCAAAGTTGAGAATGAAGATCCGTGGCCTGACCGACTGTGTGCTGAGCACCTACTGTGTGCCGGGCCCCGATGGTCCCCTCAGGGCTGCCGCCCTCCTGGCGCCTACAAGCTGGTGGGGGCCAGACTGGAAGCAAATAAACATCCGTAAAACGAAAGGGATGGAAAAGGCGGAGGAAGGAGGACAGAGGGTCAGGGTGGCTCTGTAGGGCAGGCAGGGAAGGCGCCTCGAGGAAGTGACATTATAGCAGAAGGATTACGGAGCCAGCATTCAGGGAGGAGAGATGGAGAGGGAGCAAGGCCCCAAGGAGGAGTCCAGGCTGCTTCCTGAGCAGTAAGGAGGTCCACACAGCCAGGGTGAGTGGTCACAGGCAGGGGAAGGGGCTGGAGAGGTGGCAGGATCAGACCGTGCAGGGCCTCGAAGGAAGCCCACTATCCCCATTTCACTGAAGGGGAGACTGAGGCCCAGGGAAGCAAAGTGGTCTGCTCAAGGTCACACCATAGGTCCCTGGCAGCACAGGTTTGTTTCAAGGCCAAGGATCTTCCTCCCCCCATCCCCACCTCCAGACGTTGGGCAGGTGAAGAAATGCCCCTCCCACAAAGCGAAGGCAGGCTGGCCGGGACGCAACACGGGCAGGCGCGTCAGTGTCTTGGGGGGACTGGGCTGGGTACTCAAGCCGGGACAGCCGTGGGTACACGGGGATCCTCAGCACAGGCAGGACCTCCAAGGGCATCCAGAAATACTGAGAGGCTTTGCAGGCACCTGGCGGGAGGCAGAGGGGAAGGGAGGGGTGGGGAGGGAGAGGAGGAACCAGGGGATCCTGGGAAGGCTGCGGGCTCCGGGAGCAGGGGGCCCACAGAGCAGGCCCGGCACCTGGGTGAGGCAGTGGGCCTGAGGGTCAGACAAACCCAAGTCCTTTCACTTCCTCAGAGACTCCCCGGCGTACTATCTGTGGGGTGCTCATTGCCTGGAACCCCCAATCCTGACAGGTAGAGAAGGTGAGGTGAGGAAATGGACGGGAAAGGTAGAATCCCCACCCAAGGCCACACAGCCAGAGGGTGGCAGACCCCGGATACAAACTGCGTTTGGGGGCTCATGGGGCCACCACACAGCCCGCGCGGGGCCGCCCCAGGAAGCACGGGCAGCGGGCACCGCTCTGCATCTGGGATGGCACAGGGCACGGCTGTCCCGGAGTCACAACCCTGGAGAGCGAGGCCGCCTCTCTGACCCCAGGGCTGAGGGAACAGGATCCGGCACAGAAGGGTCTAGTCTGTGCCTCCTCCGTCAGCAGTCACCGAGCGAACAGGAGCCCTCTAGGGTTGGACGCCCCATGATGTGGTGACCACATTTTAGGAACACAAACCTCCAGGGTGAGCCTTGCTCCTCTTCTCACTGGCTGTGTGGCCTCGGGCTGATGACTGTCCCTCTCTGAGCTTTGGTTTTCTCTCTGTGAAATGGGATTTCAACTGTACCTTTACTAAACGCCTACCACCACTGGCCAGCTTGGGGGCTTCCGGCACATCGGTGAACGGAACAAATCCAGCCTTCCCCGAGCTAACATTCTGGCAGGGAACATGGCACGTAAACGTAACAGGTGAGCAAACTGCAGACAGCCCTAGAGAAGTTCTGTGGGAACAAAAGGGAAAGGACATCGGGATAAGAGAGGTGGGGGACAAGTCTCGGGATTAAACAAGGTGTCAGACTGGGCCTCAGCAAAGAGGTCAGATTCCAGCAAAGATGTGAAGGAGAAAGGGGCCATGCAGATACCTGAGAAAGACTGTTCCAAAAAGAGGGAAAGGCAGGTGCAAAGGCCCTGAGGCAGGAGTGTGCCCCAGCAGGTATTCAAGGGGCAGAAGGGAGTCCCATGTGGCTGGAGGAGCTAGCTGGGGTGGGGGTGATGGGGGGGGGGTGGGATGGGCAGACACAGAGTGGTAGGTGGCATGTTGGACTCGGGGCCTGTAGAGAAAGGGGGTGAATCCAGGGTGGGGGGCTGCGCAGTGAGGAGTCTGTGAGTTAATGCATGTCAGGCATTTTGTGTGAGTCGGTGCATAAGTGGTCAATTAATAGGAGTTATGATTACTGCTGCTTATACTTAGATGATTCTTAACCCTTTTAGAGTAGGGTGGGAGCGCCTTGGGATCCCCCCTCCGTGGGCAGAAGCTGGATTTGAGTGACCCAGCCTGTCCCCCCCGCCCCCGGGCCGGGGACTGCTCCCTCTCTCAGCCCTGAAAATTTCCCAGGACCTCTCCAGGCCTCGGGAGAAGTTTGGGGAGCGAGAGGGCGGGGCCACAGTCACCATGGCATTAAATCAGACCCCGGCTCTGGACGAAATCGCACCGAGAAGTTGTTAATACCTTTATTATGGGCCAAAATGTATTCACGATATTAAAAGACATCCCATTTCTGCCCCCTGTGTCACATCTGAGATGTAGCGTAGATAAATGATATATCACCACATGAGATCTACCGAAACCATTAGTAACCATGACATTTTGACGTCAGATTTTAAAAAATTCCTAAGTAATCTTTTTGATTTATGAAATGCTGTCTGGGTTCATCGAGAGAGATCTCAGATTTATCACCGCCTGGTTAGAATTATTAATGATTTTCAATTTGTAAATCTGAAGTCGAGAAAGTCTGTGGGCTCTGGGTGAAAACTCCCGCCGACCAAGGCCCAGCCTCTCCTCCAGCCCAGAGTTCAGCTTCTCTCCAACGTTCCGTACCCTTGACGTGGTGGGCCTGCACACCCTGTCTGTCTGCAGCATGCAAGACTGAGGCGGAATCAGCTGCAGGATGTGCTCTGGACCGAAGTATCCATCCTGCTTCACAGGGCAGATGTGCACTCCCCTCCCCCCCCCCCCCCCCCCCCCCCCCCACGCAAACAGACCCGGAAAGTGACTCTGGCCGGTTCTGGCCGAGGTGGTCGGGAGGGACGTAGCGGGGAGGCGGGCAGCTGACGGCCTGCATCCCCCTTGGATCTGGTTCAAGCCTCAGCTCAGTTGCGGGTCCTTTACACCACCAGAAAGCCCGGGCCACCCCTCCTTGCCCAAGGCAGTTGGCCACACAGGCCACACCTGCTGCCACTTCTCTGTCCCATTCCAAGGACTTCCAGACTGAGAGGTCACCTTGCCTCTCTGTTTCACCTTCACCCCCACCAAGCCTCCATCTGCCCCCCAGTCCCAGAAGCTACCCCAACCTGGGCAGGAGGCAGAGAGCACTGCTTTTGGATCCCCCAGACCCAGGATCCCGTCTCCCTGGGTTCCCATCCAGACCCTAGTCAGGCTGTCACCCCCCCACCCCCCCGTGACATGCCCCAGGCCCCCCAGACACAACCCCTATGCCCCTGGCTCTCCCCTGGGCTGAGAGTGAGAATCACCAGGGAAGTTTTATACATGCCAGGGTCCAGGCTTCCCCCGGGGCCAAAGGAATCAGAATTGTCAGGAGATTCCCAGCCCTATCCTCACCTGCTCTGGGCCGCTGCATGACTGCTCGAGGGCCCCTGACTGTGCCACACCCCCGCGTGCACCCTCAGTGCCTCCTTAAGCCCCACGGGGAACGTGATCTTCCAGCTCAGCCCCCAGTAGCCACGGAGAGGGCTGGGGACTGCAGGAGACCATGCAGGGAGCCACCTGCCGGACAGAGTCAGACCCAGAGTCCCCTTCCCAGGCCGGATCCCAGAGAACCCCCACCGCCAGCTTCCCCTGCCAGACTCAGAGCCTGGCCCGGCACCCTCCTACCTGGGCGAGGAGGAAGGCCCCATGAGGTAGGGGGTCACTGGGGAACAAGGTTCATTCACCACTCGATGTGGCTCCGGGGCTCTGCTCTCTCACCCCCACAAGCCTGGTGTGGGCAGGGTAGATAGGCCTCGTAGCCACTCCAAGCCTCGGTGTCCTGATCCTTAAAATGGCAATAGAATTCCCAATCCCTGGGGTTCTATAGAATTTAAGCACTCTCCCACGGGATGAGCTCAGGGCCAGCGCCCGGGGAGCCCCAGGAATGTGTAACTGCTGGGAGCACCATGATTATTGACGTGTCCTGGGCTCGGGTGTGTGGGATGGCCTCGTTTAAGAGTTTTGCCCTGCACTGGGTTCAAGTCCTTGACGTGCTACTTACCAGCCCATGACCTTGTCCTCTCTGGGCCTCAGTTTCCCCAATCCTAGGGCCCACTTCTCCCACAGCCCCTTCATGTCCAGCCACCCCACTCCCTCCCCTTTCTGTTAGGACATGAGTTCAATCTGGAAGTGACCTGGCAGCAAATGTCCCTTCCGATAACCCGCCCAGCCACAGTCTCCAGAGGAAATGACACCTGCCCAGAGAAACATTTGCATCGGACACACTGGTTTTTTTCTTGATCCACCATTCAGAGGGAAAGTTGAATCCATATTTCTGTAAAGATCAGAGGCTAGAAGGTGAATTTTTGATAAATGCGGGGAGACAGGTCAGGCGGCACCCTGCTTTTTTCCTCTGGGGCCAGTGAGGGTGCAGAAGCAGCCGTGAGACAGGAAGTCTACGCAGAGAACTGAAAAGAGGGAGTGAGACAAAGGGATGAGCCCACCGGACCGCCACGGAGATGCGGACAAGCCAGGCAGGGCAGAACAGCCGCCTGCAAAGGGGTTTTCCAGGGGCTCCTGGGGGACAATGGGGGGCCACCGAGAGGGGCCAGGCTGCTCCATGCCCAGTGCCTGGTGCAGCCGGTTCTCAGCAGGAAATTGCTGAACCAACATGGGGTCCCTGCACCTAAATGCCAGGCTTTGTCCTGCTCATCGTCTCATGTAATCCAATACACCTGCGAGGGTGACATCATTACTCCCATTTCACAGATGAGGAAAGTGAGGCTCAGAGAGGCCCAGGGGGTCTGCGGTCACACAGCTAAGAAGCAAAGGAGCCAGGTGAGATCTGAGGTCCAGACGTCTGGCCTCACCCCCATCAAGGGCAGCCAGCTGAGGTTTCCTGGGGACCCCCCTAGCACAATGAGGTGGGGGTGCCTAGTTTATCTGCCATCACAAAGCTCACCACACACATACTGTCCTACCCACGCCCTCCCACATTCACAGACACGTGCACTGACACGCATGTCCCTTGGGCACAAGGACCCTGACAGCCCCGCCCTCTGGCTCCTCTGGTCCCCTGCATCCTGCCAGGGCCTGAGGCCTAGGACCCAGCCTCAGATGGGCCTGGCCCTGCCTGCTTCCCTGGGCCAGGGCTGTGGGGCCCCAGCCCGGCCCATTCTGCTGGATCCTCTGGCCTGCTCTCTGGTGCCCTTGGGGAAACTTGGCGTCTCAGACTCCACCTACTCTGGGTCCACCGGCCGCGGTCACCTGCAAGGGTCTCGGCCTGGTCCCGCCCCGCTAGGCCCAAGCAGACTTCGCTTCCATCCTACCCTGGCCAGAAGTCTCGAGTCATGGCTGCCTGGCCTCAGTTTCCCCAGGGGGCCTCAGGTCAGTTCTCTTCAGAGCAGGTTGGCTGGAAAGACCAGAGGTCAGCCCACCCAGATGTGGCTGGGGGTGGAGACGAGGCTTGGAGTCACTCCGGGCAGTGCAGCCGTGTGACTTTCTGCAAAGGCACCCGGTGGCAGGCATCAGGCGCAGAGAAGGCAGCCAGCCGGACGCATCCAGGCTCAGGGACCGGCCAGGAGGATGGAAATGGGAGAGTGGGTTGTGGCAGCAGGATTTGTTACAGCAGCAGTGGGAAACTCATGTCGATTCTGGGGCCCGGAAGTGGGGTCCTGCTACCATACAAATACCTGGGAAATGTGGAAGTGGCCTCGGAATTGAACAGGGGATGACAGCTGGAAAAAATTTGAGAAGCATGATAGAAAAAGCCTAGACTGCCTGGAACGGACTATTAGTAGAAATACGGATGCATATACGCCTTGCTGAGTATACGCACACTGGGAGGTGGGGGCGGGGGGTGGGGGGCCCAGGGTGGGTGCAGTGGCCCAGAGACAGACAGTATCTGGAGTTGGGACAGTTAAAGACTGGGGAGCGAATGGAGGTTCACGTGGGCACTGAAGCGTTACATGGCGATGGGGAAGCCAGAGACAGATCACGGACAAGGGCCCGGAAAAAAAAAAAAAGAACACTAATGATTGACGGTGTTGATGGTGGAGGCAGAGGAGGAGGTGACTATAGTGGTGGCGGTGGTGACGATGTTGTCGAATGTTGTGGTGACCGCGGTGGTGGTGGGGATGGTGGTCAGGCACCTGCTGCAAAATGTGCCCAAGTCAGTGACCTGCAAAAGTGAATGGTTCCATGGCAGCCAGAAGTTTACGTTCTTAGTATAGGGGCCTGGTCTCACCTCCCGGGGGAGTTAACACTTTCTTGGTATTTCTGGAACTACCCTGAACACCCACCCCCTCCCCAGGTCTGTGCTGGGGGATCAGGCCAAACAAAGAATGAAGCTAGGACCTCCCCAAGGGGAGGGAAAAGGGTTTGGGGCTCAGCTTAAGGCTGAGTGGAGCCAGAGGGAGAGGAGAGCTCTGGAGCCAGGAAGTGCTCCCGGGCTGTCCCGAGGGTCCCTGGGATGATGGGACCCTGAGTCATAGCCTTCAGAGGTGCTCATAGGGCCCCCGCAGCAGGCTCCGTAGTCAGGGGCACGGTGGCTCCAAGGGGAGGCACGTCCAGGGCCCCTGGTGTGTAATGGGATGATCAGATGACACAGGTGCAGGCTTGAGGAGGCACCAGGCCACATAGCAGGAGAGTCATGGCATCCCCTGGCCAGACAGCCAGGATGTCCTGTGTCTACAATACAATGCCCACCTGGGACTCTGGGGAGGCAGGTGGGAGCCCCTGAATGATGGGGAGTCGATGTCCAGGCACCAGGCCCAGACCCCATTTAGTTTAGAAAAGTCAAGATAAGGGATGGTTCTTGCAACCCAGGGTTGCAGGGAGTATGTGCATGGCAAAGCTCCCATATTTCCTAAGCATACTCCAAGTATCAGGCTTGCACCTTTTCTCTGGAGACCCAGAGCGCCCCCCTGGAGGAAGGTGCTACGATTAGCCCACTTCACACATGAGGAAACCGAGGCCAGGAGAGGTGGACTGGCCTGACCGGGGGCACACTGGCATTTCACCCATACCCACGCCCTTCCCATTTTGTTCAAGGGCTCTGAGTACACTGGGATCCGTAGACTCTGCTGAGGGTCAGCTGTGGCCATGACGCTTCCTCACTATGGGTCTTGGGCCGTATCGGTTTCCCGGGGCTGCCGGGAGGCACGGCCATCTTGCAGGCTCAACACAACAGAAATTTGTTCTCTCCCAGCTCTGGAGCCTAGAACTCTAAAATCCAGGCGTTTGGTTTCACCTGGAGGCTCTGAGGGAGAATCTGTTCCATGCCTTTTTGCAGCTTCTGTTGGTCGCTGGAAATCCTTGGTGTCCCTGGGGGAGTAGAAACATCACTCCAGTCTCTGCCTCCGTCTTCATGTGGATTTCCGTGTGTGTGTGTGTGTGTGTGTGTGTGTGTGTTTTCTTATAAAGGTAAGGACACAAATCATATTGAACTTAATTGAACCCTAATATTGAACCCTAATCCAGTATCACCTCATCTTAACTCGATTGCACGAGCAAAGACCTTATCTCCTAAAAAGGTCACAGCGACAGTTTCTGGGGATTAGGACTCCACCCTATCTTTGGATATTTGGATAATTCAACCCATGACACGGGCCTCAGAGTTTCCATCTGATCCGTTAGAATGTTAGCCACACCTGGGCAGGGGGGCGGGGTTTATTTTGGTGTCTCCTGCACCTGCAGGGCTGGAAGAAATGCCCGGCACACAGTAGGTGCTCCACAAATATCACCGAGGAAGCAGATACATCCCAAAGGTCCTTCCTGCTCCTAGGATAGGGACATGCCCACACTGCCCACTCAGAAACACGCAAGTCACAGGACACGCAGGGACAGGCACACGGCATCACACACTCACGGGCTTCATAGGGAGCTCAAGAGGCTCGCTCCTTACAGGGGCGAGATGCCAGGTGCTGTTGAGGATCAGAGCTCCATTCTGCTTTCACGACCCACCAGGGGCAGGGAGAGAATATCCTAGGAGTCCTTATTTGATCCTATATTCATCGCCGAATGCTTCAAAACCCTAATTTTGTTATGATGTGCAAATTCAGCAACTGTTTCGAGTTGAGCAGGTGCCAGTGGGTCAGGCAGGCCGAGCTGGGGTGAGGAGAAGCCTGCGAGGGCACTGGGGATTCAGTGGGGGCTGAACGAGGCAGCCCAAGGACCCTGAACAGCAGTCAGCCCGTCTGTCCATCTGGACGAGACATGGGAGCAAAGCCTGCTCCTGTGGTTACAAATGTGTCCCCAAAGGAGGCACCTGGAGTGGGTGCCCCGGCTGCTCTGAATCAGGAGTGCTGATTAATGAGCAGCTACCGCGGGACGCCTGGGTGACTCAGTTGTTTGGGCATCTGACTTCGACTCAAGTTATGATCTCACTGCGTGTGAGTTCGTGCCCCGCGTTGGGCTCTGTGCTGACAGCTCACAGCTCTGGAGCCTGGGGTCTGCTTCAGAATCTCTCTCTGTCTCTCTGCTCCTCCCCCACTCAAGCTCTGTGTGACTGTCCGTCTCTCAAAAATAAATAACCATGGGGGCGCCTGGGTGGCGCAGTCGGTTAAGCGTCCGACTTCAGCCAGGTCACGATCTCGCGGTCCGTGAGTTCGAGCCCCGCGTCGGGCTCTGGGCTGACGGCTCGGAGCCTGGAGCCTGTTTCCGAGTCTGTGTCTCCCTCTCTCTCTGCCCCTCCCCTGTTCATGCTCTGTCTCTCTCTGTCCCAAAAATAAATAAATAAATTAAAAAAAATAAATAAATAAAAAAAAAAAAAAAAAAAAAATAACCATGAAAAAATTAAAATAAATCAATGAAAAATGCAAGACCTTGGCTCAGCAGTGCATCCGGAAGATCCCATCTAGTCCTCACCTGGGGACCTACGGGGGACCATCTCCACTTTACAGATGCCCAGATTATGGTGTGGGACTCCAAAGGTCAAGCTCCTCCCATTCACCCCACTGCCACCGCCTGGCTGGGTACAGCCATCTCCAAACTTGGAGACAGGCAAATACAGAGAATCACAACTTACCACAGCCGAAACCCATGAGCAGAAACCTCCGCGGTTTTTTAGATACGGCACCAAATCATTGATACACTGAACCTCATTAAATTTAAACACTTTTGGGGCGCCTGGGTGGCTCAGTCGGTTAAGTGTCCAACTTAATGCCCATGTCATGATCTTACGGTTCACGAGTTCGAGCCCCACATCGGGCTCTATGCTGACAGCTCAGAGCCTGGAGCCTGCTTCAGATTCGGTGTCTCCCTCTCTCTCTGCCCCTCACCTGCTCATACCCTCCCCCCCCACCTCAAAAATAAATAAAACTTAAAAAAAATTTAAAAACTTTTGCTCTGCGAAACACACTGTCAAGAGAATGAAAAGACAAGCCACAGACTGGGAGAAAATAGTTGCAAAAGACACATCTGATAAAAGACTACTCTCCAAAATATACAGAAAACTCTTGGGGTGCCTGGCTGGCACAGTTGGTGGAGCGTGAGACTCTTGATCTCAGGGTTGTGAGTTTGAACCCCACATGGGGTGTAGAGACTGCTTAAAAATAAAATCTTTGTTTAAACAAAAAGAACTCTTATAATTCAACAATGAGGAAACGAACAACGTGACTTAAAAATGAGCAAAGGACCTAACAGGCACCCCACCAGAGAAGATCTATGGATAGCAAAAAAGCCGAGGAAAAGATGTTTAACGTCATAGGTCATTAGGGAATTGCAAACTAAAACAATGAGATCCCCCCGCCCCCCACATTCTGCAGCGCCTGGAATAAATGCCCACACACATTCTCAGTGTGGGGGGTTATCTCCTGTGTTAGAACAGCCCAAATCCAGAACACTGACAACACCAAATGCTGGTGAGAATATGGGACAACAGGAACTCTCGTTCACGGTTGGCAGGGATGCAAAATATATAGCCATTTTGGAAGATGATCTGACAGTTTCTCATGAAACCAAACACATGCTTCTGTATGGCCCAGCAATCACATCCCTCGGTACTTTACCAAAGGAGTTGAAAACGTCCATCGACACCAAACCCTGCACGTAAATGTTTACAGGAGCTTTATTCATAGTCGCCAAAACTTGGAAGCGCCCAAGATGTCCTCCGCTAGGTGAGTGGGTAAATAAACCCATTTTATTTGGTGGTCCAAACAAAATACGGGTGGTTCCTCCAGACAATGGAAGGTTATTCAGTGCTAAAAAGAAATGTGGTGTCAGGCCATGAAGAGGCATGAAGGGATCTTAGTGCATGTCACTGAGTGAAAGAAAGGAGCCAATCTGAAAAGGAGATATTCTGTATGATTCCAACCCGATGGCATCCTGCACAACCACGAGGCGGTAAAGCATCTGTGATTGCCAGGGATTACGGAAGGGAGAGGGATAAACAGGCAGAGCGCAGAGGATTTTTAGGGCAGTGACACTATTCTGTACCATACTACAATGGTGAATACATGTCACTACACATTTGTCCCAATCCATAGAAGGAACAACACCAAGAGTGTACCCTATTGTAAACTATGGACTCTGGGTGATAATGATATGCCAATGTAGTTTCATCCATTGCAACAAAAGAACCAATATGGTGCAAGGTGTTGATAGTGGGGGAGGCTGTGCATGTGTTGAGGAGAGGGGCTATATTACGGGGACTCTATATAGTTTCTGCTCAATTTTGCTATAAAAACTTCTCTAAAAATTACGTGTATTAATTTAAAAAAGGGGCACCTGGGTGGCTCTGTCAGTTGAGTGTCTGACTTCGGCTCAGGTCATGATCTCATGGTTCCTGGGTGTGAGCCCCACTTCGGGCTCAGCCCTGACAGCGTGGACCTTGCTTGGGATTCTCTCTCTCCCTCTCTCTCTCTCTCTCAAAATAAAGAAATAGACTTGAAAAAAAAAAAAAAAAGGACCGGAGGAGGAAGAAGGAAAGAAGGAGAGCAGGCAGGCTGGAAGGAAAGACGGGAGAGGGAGAAAGAGAAGGAGGGAAGAACTGAGTGGGGGAAAAAGGAGGAGAGGGATGGCTGATTTCACAGTCCCCGAGAGAGAGGACTTTGCTTCTCAGAGGGTGGCACCTCATCTGAATGGGACCCTCCGTTGCAAAAGCCCAGCCCCCTGGACACGGTTCAGATGGAGAAAGTACAGGCAAAAAGAAATCTGGAGTTTTAATTTGGAGGAAGCTGGTACAAGTAAGTGGGAATTATAAAAGCTTACTGAAAGATACCAAATGATTTCACTTGTATGTGGAATCTAACAAACAAACAAACGGAAATGGATTCATAAATACGGAGAAAAAAAACTAGTGTTTGCCAGAGCGGAAGGGGGTGCGCACATGGGCAAAACAGGCGAAGGGGATTAAGAGGCACAAACTTCCAGTTATAAAATAAATAAGTCGTGAGGATGCAAAGTAAAACATAAGGAATATAGCTAATAATAGCATAATAACTCTGCATGGTAACAGATGGTGACGATGCTTATTGTGGTGAGCATTTTGTAATGTGTATAAATGTTGAATCACTATGTGGTACACCTGAAACTGATGTAATATTGTATGTCAACTACACATCAATTTTTAAAAATTAGACAAAACTTGGGGCGCCTGGGTGGCGCAGTCGGTTGAGCGTCCGACTTCAGCCAGGTCACGATCTCGCGGTCCGTGAGTTCGAGCCCCGCGTCGGGCTCTGGGCCGATGGCTCGGAGCCTGGAGCCTGTTTCCGATTCTGTGTCTCCCTCTCTCTCTGCCCCTCCCCCGTTCATGCTCTGTCTCTCTCTGTCCCAAAAATAAATAAAAAATGTTGAAAAAAAAAAAAAAATTAGACAAAACTTTATTGAAAGGCATGCAAGAAGATCTAAACAAACGAAGATAGATATTTTGTTCATGGATTAAGACTCAATTTTCAAAATTTTTTTAAGGTTTACTTATTTTTGAGAGAGAGAGGGAGAGAGAGAGAGAGCACGAGCAGGGAAGGGGCAGAGAGAGAGGGAGACACCGAATCCAAAGCAGGCTCCAGGCCCTGAGCTGTCAGCACAGAGCCCGACGTGGGGCTTGAACTCACAAACCGTGAGATCATGACCTGAGCCCAAGTCGGACGCTTAACCGACTGAGCCACCCAGGTGCCCCAAGACTCAATGTTAAATATATCAGTTCTCCTAATGTGATCCAAATCCAAATCCCGACAGAAATTTTTTTTATGACACTTGACAAGCCGATTCTAAAATTTATACAGATATGTAAAGGGCCACGCTTTACCAGAATATTCCTGAAGAACGAGGTGACAGAATTTGCTGTATCACATAGCAAGCCATGGTGGTCCTGACACAGAGACAGACACATAGTTTAGTAGCCATGTGAGCCCGGAAATAGAACTACACACACGTGGACACTTGATGCATGAGGGAGACGACATTGCAGATCATCGGCGAAAAGATGAACTTCCCGATAAGTGGCATTGGGACAACTAGACCCCTACCTCACACCATACACAGATAGCAGGGACCAAAAAGAAAATCCCTTTGCTTAATTTTAATTGAAACTAACTATTGTACCGCTGTTCATTAAAACACCCTACAAAACAATAAGAACAAGGCAAAAAACGCACAAATGGGTGAATGGCTTCAACAGGTGCTTCGGAGAAGAGAACACCCCATCAAGAAACACGTGAAAAAATGGTAAAGCCTACTAGTAACATCTGATGGAAATTCAAACTGAAATCACGTTGCTGTATCATCCTCTGACCACCAGGCTGGAAAGAGAAAACATAAAGTCTACATGTGGACAAGCACGTGAAAGAATAAATCAGCACAATCACTGGAAAACAATTTGGCCTTCCCTAGCGAAG
Source organism: Neofelis nebulosa (assembly GCF_028018385.1). Taxonomy (NCBI): domain Eukaryota; kingdom Metazoa; phylum Chordata; class Mammalia; order Carnivora; family Felidae; genus Neofelis; species Neofelis nebulosa. The sequence continues at coordinate 9,956,880 of NC_080793.1, forward strand.
TTTAAGAGGAGCATATACTCAATGCCGGTGATGTCAGCACTCTTCCCAGGGGGCCTTGGGGACGCTCCTGTGCCTCCCTTTCCCCCGGGCCAGGCTAGGTGAGTTCATCTCCATGGTCCCTCTTGAGCCAGTGCTCTGGGGGAGAGCTGATCCTCCACTATTAAGGGCTCTTCCTTCTGTAAGAGGCTTGCCCAAGGCTCCCCCAAGTCCCTGCCTCCCCATGTACCTTGGAGCAACACCCAAGGTACCCACCGGTCAATTGACCCACCGGTCAATTTTGCAAACTTTCTAACCTCTTTAGGGAAGGTGTGGATCTCAGACCTAGACCTGCTTAGACCTCTGCTTCCCCCTCTATAACATAGGGCAGCAAGGGCTCACGTTCCACAGGGTGTTTGAGAGGCTGCGGTGAGCTGAACTCAGCAGGGGCTGGGTAGGGAGTGAGCCGTCAGGAGGAGGGCTGGGACCTCTGTAGGCGGAAGCCACTCCCTGCCCTCACGATTGCACCCTGCCAGAACTTCTGCCTTACCTGGACTTCCATTTCCTCCATCCAGGCTGTGCCTTTCTCTGAGCCTAATTCAAAGCATCTTTGCAGAAGCCCTTCCCTGTCTCCAGCCCATAAAGATCTCTCCCTTCCCTAAGCTTCCGATCTGTCGGCAGGTCAACAAATATTTCCCAGAAGCTCATCACCGAGAAGGCAACATTTCTGGTGTTGGAGAAACTGTGGGGAACTCACCAGCCCCAGCTTCTGATGGGAAGGTTGCTCAGGCAGTGGTGTAGAGGGAGAAAGGCAGGGAGATGGCCCTGTAACCACCGCACGCTCAGCAACCAGAGCAGCGTCTGGCACCTAGTAGGTGCCCAATAAATAATGGTTGAATGTCAAACCCAACAACTGGGATACATTCGGACCGCAGGCACTCAAGCATCGAGGCTGGTGAACGTGGGTTTTGACGGACACACACAATCACACGCACGTATGACCACGAACATCGACACGCTAAACCCACCTGCACACACACACACGGCCCCAACACATGGGCCTGCTCCAGCCAACAACCTAATGCACACAAATGCTGCCTCCCACACAAAGCTCATTTATTTTGATTTATGAATATTACAAAAATAAACCTGAGTGTCTTCTTGGGATTCTGTGATCCTGACACGGGTCTCTGCGATATTGCTTTTCGCTCCTGGTTACCTGAAATTAGCAGAGTAATTCGGAATCTGCATCTTTATTTAAAAGAAAAAACTGTAGATGCAGAATTATAAAAATTTAATATGCTCCCAGGAAAATGAAAAATGAGAGGTTGTGATCTCGTCTAACACTTTCAAATGTGTTTATTAATTCATGTTTTAAATCATAAGTTTCATTCGGTGAGAGCCATGCACAGCAATAAGCCCGTTTTAAAATATTAATGAATAAACAATATTTCTCTATTGAAATATAACATGCTTCTTTGAACAATGGACCACCAGTAATAAATCAAAACCAGGAGAAAATTGCATTTCATATTTAATACAAGTTGAACTCTGCCTTTTTATAAATGATATCTTTTTTGTTTAATTGGCGTCAGTTCAGATCTAGCAGATTGCTAATAAAATTCTGGATTTCCATATTTAATGATGCGTACACTTTCTGCTGAAATTTTACCAGGAAACAGGAATCAGCCTTTTATTATCTCCTGAGACGGTGAGAGGTGAGGCCTCAGTCCAGCCTTGAGGGCCGGGGGGTGAGCAGGCTGGAGGGGGTGGGTGGAAGAGGCCGGGCCACTCGGTGGCTGATACCCCCTGACGAACGCTCTGCTGACCGGAAGTAATCGTTCCAACTGGAGGGGCCAGAGACGGGGGGCCCCTTCTGATCTGGGCGCTGTCTAACAATAACAGCCAAAAGGAGAGGACCCACCCACTCCATCCCAAGTGCCAGGCACATCCGTGCATCAGCTCATTAATCTTTATGACGTCCTTATGAGGAAAGAAGGAAAGAAGTCTCCCCATTTTACAGGTGAGGAAACTGAGGCCACAGGGCGAGGCGGTGACACGCCCAAGGTCGCCCACAGCTGCTAAGTGGCAGAATCGCCTGACTCGGGTGCCCTGGGTTTTCATACTGCGACGCGTTGCCTTGAAGGAGGTGAAGGAACCCGGGTCTCAGAAGACGTGGGTTTTACAACAGTGAGTGAAGCGGGGCACCGGCTGGAACGGGAGTGCAAATCACAGGACAGGGTAAGTCTCGGGCCCACAGGAATAAGAGCAGCCGGCCGTGGCCCCTGCTACTGCACCACCTTGCTTGATCCTCCTGACAATGCTGGGAGGCAGCAGCTCGACAGCCGAGGAAACTGAGGCACAGGGAGGTTACGTGACTTGCCCAAGGACGCACGGCCGGTGTGAGGCAGAGCCGGATTCAACCCCAGCCGCTTGCACTTGGAGCCCCCGTTCGTGGGAGCTAAGCCATGGGCCCACACTGAACCCCCGGGGCATCCTCTTTTTGTGTCTGTGATGGGGCCGGTGCCCTCTTGGCTGTGAGGTGTGGCTCCTGGCAGTGCCCTTGGCGGGGAGTAGCTGGAAGCAGGCTCCACGCATATCGGCTGAGTCTGTGACAGCTGAGTTAGCAGGGCTGAGAGACGGTTGGGCTTATTGTCCGTGGGGTGGGTCCCCAGGCCCAGCGGGGAGGAATTGCAGGCCATTTGCTGGCCTCAAGTGCCTGTGGTCTCAGCAGCCTTCCTGAGGGTGTCCCTGGGGTCCCAGGCTGCTGGGGCCAGGAGCCAATGGCTCTCTGATGGGTGGCGGTGGTGGCACCTGTCTCCGCCTCTGCTCAGCCCCCAACTCGGGCTCACCAGCAGTGAGTGTCCCCAGCATGGGAAGAAAGAGCCACTTCGATAAGACAGCCAGGCACAGAGGGTGAAAAATATGGGTTTTGGCTTCAGACACACCCAGACTCCTGTTCTGGCTCCGTGTGGCTTCAGTTTCCTTATCTGTAAAGTGGAGGTGATAATAGAACTCGCTCATGAGGCGGCTGTGAGGGTCCGGGGAGTGAGCCCGGGAAGGGAGAGAGCAAACATCGCCATGGCGTCTCTGACCATTCCGCTCGCCATGCCCCCCGGTCTCTGCACATGCCCTTCCCCTTGCCTGGTCCACCCGTCCCTGCGCACTGTCCTCCTAACCCTCTCTTCCTTGGGTCCCTGCCTGGACGTCCAGTAGGGGGTGCAGAGCCTGGCTCTATAGGAGGACACAGAGGTCTGGGCTCAGACTTAAAGGATGGGCATTCACCGGGGAGGCAGGGTACGGAACAATGTTCCAAGAAGAGAGAATGAGGAAACCGAGGCTCAAAAGGTAAAGGCTCTCATCTGAGGCCACACAACTGGCAGGGGGCAGAGCCGGGAATCAAGCCCATGCCCGGGGTGGAGTTGGAGATCCACTCACATCGAATGGCTGCGTGGGCCCTGGGCGAGGGGGCCGGGGGCTGGGCCTGAGCTGGACGGCGCCTGGGACCTGCAGTCACCCACGGGACACAGGCGGGACTCTGCCCGTCACAAAATACATGCAGGATGTGTGCCCCAGGCCCTGTGCTCGGCACTTCTCACTCATCATGACGGCTACCCTCCCGGGTCTGCTTGCCTCCGTCAGTTATGGTGCCAGGCCCAGCCGAGCCCAACAAAGCACATGGCTCTTCCTGTCCTTCATCCCCAACCCTGTGACCCAAAGACACAGCTAGGACTGCAGACGGTCTGGGACGTACATCTTGTACACACCACAGGACACACATGCTCAGGTGGCCCAGGCAACGGGGGCCTGGAGTGGGAGAGTCGCAAGCTCTGAGGGCTGGAGATAGAGGACTCACCTTGTCCCCCAGAAGGGCCTCACTCTGCAGGCTGGTGGCCCAAGCTCACAGGAGCCTGTCTCCACCCCACTACGAGCGGCTGCTGCGAGGGGGCCCCAGGGGCCTTCTCAGGACGACCTCAGCTCTGTGGGAGATCCCGGACAGGTGGTGTTCACCTCTTGGCGCGTCAGATTCCCCATCACGTGGGGCTCTGTGGGCATTGAATAAGACACCGTACAGAAAGCACCTGGCCGAGGGCTGGTCCGCAGGAGATGCCCGAAACACTGTGGCGGTCAGCCCCGCAAAGGCCCCTTTCTCATGGCACCAACACACAGCTCACACTAAAACACCACTCCGCGTGGGAGACATCCGTGTCACTTTGTCCACACGGGGAGGGCACTACTCTGGAACACCGCCTCTCCCCCCCCCACCCCCCGCACTTGCGGCCAGGGAAGTTTGGGGTCACAGGGAATTTCTAACCTAGTTCGCAAGGCCCCACTGCTTGTGCACAGCCATGCACACGACTGATCCCTGCTCGGGCAGGTGGGCTGCAGAAACTCGTGAACATACACGTACTCGCGGAGCACACACGGGCCCCCGCGCATCTAACGAGACGCATGGACAGGCCCCTTCGCCTGTGACTGGGTGTTCTTTCCTCTGATCTTGTGAAGGGGCTGCGAGGTCCTCACTTCTCCACTCTTGGGGTTCAGAAGCCTGCCAACCTTTCCAATACCCTCACAAGCGCTTGCTATCTGAACGAGGACGGGGTCTGGGATCTTGGCTTCTCAAGGGCTGGGGCCTGATTTCATTCACCTCTAGGTCTGACCCCGAACCCACTGCTTGACCAAGAAAAGGAACTTGATGAAAAGCTCCGTGCCACCCAATCTGGGGTGAAACCGGAGAGATTTAGAGCCCGTGCTGTGGCCCAGTTTCCTGACCTATGAGCGGAGGATGCTTCTGCAGAGAGGCGGGAAAGGCGGAAAACACGCACAGGCTCAACATCCGGCACGTAGAAAAAGAACCGGTATTTTTATTTAGGCTTCCTCCGACTAAAGCCTCAGACTCACGCATTTCCCTCGAGGGTCGCGCGCCAGCCTGTGCCTCTTCAGGAAACTCTGGGATATGTTTCTCTCAACAGACTGGCCTGAGGTAAAAAGCTGGGAGGCTTCTCGGGCAGGGTGTGTGTCTGGATGTTAAAGAAGAGGTATTTGTGTGCACGCGTGCGTCAGGTTTCCACGGGATATTCTTGCAAAACCACATAGCATAGAGGTTGTTTTTATGTTCCAAGGTAAGAAAGGCTGACCCATAAGCTAATCGAATCATGCAAATAACTACTTAGCCATGGGAGAGATTCCGACAGGCAGGCTGAGAGGCCACGTGAGGGAGGACAGCTTTGGAGGGCGATCTGTTCTATAAAGTTTACTCTCACAGAATAACCGCCTCAAGATTAATGGGAACGGTGGCCCTAGACCTTGTGTTGCCTGGCTCTGGCAACTGAAACAGCAAAAGTTGTATTTATCATAGACAATTTGCCGCGACTGATTAACATTAATCTGATTTCCTGTGAGTCAATTTCCTTGAGATATAGTAAACAGCCCAATTACCTGCTCCCCACTTCTTTTATTGCAAAGATTTAGATCTGAGCGACAGATGGGTATGTAAACATACGGAATTCCGATTCTAATAAAACAAAAATAACGTGTAGTCTAATGAAGGGATTTCTCGTGGATCTAACATTTTACACATTTAGAGTTCTAAAGGGTGCGTTAAGAGAGGTTGTGGGCTTTTGGGGTTTTTTTTTCAATGGCAATCCAAGGCTCACTCTTTTCAGACAAACTGTTGTTTGTTCTTGGCTGGTATCTCACAGAAGCTACGAAAATAAGTGGTGAAGGTGACCAGACTGTTTGTTTGTTTGTTGTTGTTTTTTTTTTTTTAATTCTAAGGAAAGGAGGCTACTGGGTGGCTCAGTTGACTGAGCATCGGACTCTTAATTTCGGCTCAGGTCACTCACAATCCCAGGTTTGTGGGATCGAGCCCCGTGTGGGGCTTCGTGCTGAGCGTGGAGCCTGCTTGGGATTCTTTCTCTCTCTCTCCCCGCTGCCCTGACCGCCCACCCCTTCCCCCACCTTGCACTGTTTCTGTCTCTAAAAAAAAAAAAACAAACCAACAAAAACTACAGAAATGGTCTTTCCATCTAACAAGTGCCAGGGGCATCATTAGGTCAGGGGAGTGTGAGCTCCAAGGGCAGAAGAGACCTGGGTGCAAAGTGCAGACCTTGTTGTCCCAGGTCTGTGACCTTGTGGCACTGGCTTAACTTTCATGAGCTGTGCTTTCCTAATCTCTGCCAGTGGGGACAATACCCTCCTTCGGGTGCTCTTAGAACACAGGGATCTAGGAGGATGCATAGGGATGGTCCAGGAGCTAGCCAGGAGCCCGCACCGAGAGAGAGCAGTCAGTCGGCAGGGGCTGTTCCTCCACTCCCTGCTTCATGGTCATTTCAAAGTCCCTCTGTGTAGGGCCACACATTTCCCGGCCCCGGCCTGCCTCCGGGCAGGCTTTCTGCTTTGCTGGCCCTGGCCAGCTCACGTGGTGGAGTCAGAAATGGCACCATTTAATCATGAAAGCAAAAAGTTTATTCATGTTTGAAACTACATATAGCTACCACGAGGAAGACTTTTTCAATCCAGGGTGTAATCCAGTTAGAAAGGAACACGAAACATTTTTAATACATTAGAATCACCGCCACAAATTATTTTCATGACTCAATCAGTTTCAGAATCGCATACAATACAAAAAGAGAGAAAGGAGAGGGAGGGGCCCCATTACACAGGGTGAAATATACAGTACTGAATACTGAAATCTGAATGCATCACAATTAGCCGCCTTTTTTTTTTCTTTTTTTTTTTGCATGGATTAGTAACAAGATGAAGAACATTCAAAATGCTTTCTCGGTATTTACAACGGTTTTACTGATCCTGTGTTAATTGAAGACCCGATGTTTCCACTCTTGGTTTTTTAAAAGTTGCAAATGCAACCCTGATTTTTCTTTTAAAAGATTACAATGTACATTACATTTCGTGAAGGGAAACAAAGAGTTAATTACAAGATGCAAAAAGGTAAGAAAGAGACGAACTACAGCGTGAGTATTGTTCAGAGGTAGTAAGTGAGCACACTCTAAGCTACAGAACATGTGGAAATTCTATTGGTTTGTATGAGTTCGCATGAGGTAATAAAGCTGTGTTTTGATTGGTGAGATGTATAAATACTCTTTTGCTACACTATATACAACACTCCAGAGAGCCGGGCCTCTGTGGATGCCCAGAGGACGTAGCAAACCTTGACAAGCCTGTGCAGCACCCAGCGCACGCCGTACAGCCCCAGACGGATCTCGTGTTCACCTCTATCAGCAGCAAGGATCTTCATCTCTCAGAACAATCTGGATCCAGAATTTAATTACCGAGCAGACTCTGGGCACTGGTGCTTCCAGAGAGAGAAAAGATGCTACCATCTTTTTATCTAATTATAAATCTGATTATAATGTAAGAGATCGAAACGCAAACGTGACAAGGAAGATTCTTAAACAAACCATCGTTAACAGAGATAGCCAGACAGTTCCTTTATTCCAACCCCATTAGCGATATGAAAGAAAGACAATCAAAGTCCGCGATGGAAAAATGCAAGAAATTCAATTTAGGTGAGGTGAATCTTTGCATCTGCTCTAACGATTGAGGTTTAGCATATATTGTACTTTTTACCCTTAAGGCCAAGTAATTGGCAACTGTGAAACCATTAATGTAAAATATTGATAATAAATTATGATAAAATAGCTACAGGACTGTCAACAATGTTAAATCTTGGCCTAATTGGATAAAGTGCTTTTTTAACATTGTGTGTTTTTAAGTATAAATACAAATGATTATGATTCCTTTAAAAAACTGATTTACCAAGTTCTCTAATAAGACAAGGTTTTACAGTAAAGCTGTAGACGGTGGGCTACAAAACGCTTTCCTTTTCCTCCTATTGCTCTGAATGCACTTAGCAAGGCATGTCAGCTCAGGGAAAAGTGTTGCCAGAGATTAGTTAGAGGTATCAGAGTGCACACTTCCCGGGCCTTCTGTAGGGGAAGTCACAGAAGATGGAGTTGTTGCGTCCTGCCAGCCTCCATTAGCCTGAAAGGAGAAACACAGTTCAACGGGTGCACGTCTACATATTAATTCTACTCCCCGATTTAAAATACCCAGATGACAAACATGAGAGCAAAGATACATTAGCAAAATGTATTTTCTAAACCCACTTTGGCAGGAGTTTGAAGCATGTGTTAAAGTGGGATTAAATGCATGTAAAACAAATCCATCCCACCAAGTAAAGACTTGGCCATAAATCAGCGCGCTGAAGGAGGGCCTCGGCTAGTCTCAGGCTGGCATGCAGCTCGGCCTTTGATTTGCTGTAAAAAGAAAGTGACTCGGAAAGAAACCTTTTCAGGAGGGAGCGGTGGAGAGGCTGAGTGCAATGCCTCGGCAAGACCTCCGGCTCCGTGAGGTGTAAACTTCAGCCCAGCCTGGTCCTCGTTTCCATAGAGAAGTGGCCCGCCCTTGTTCTATACCCGCTCGACAGCCAGCTACTGTAACCCTGGGAAAATGAAGGCCAGAATTTCCTTCCAAATGGGATCTTCCGGAATGAAAATGCATGAACTGTGGAGGAGCACACTATTCAAATCTGTATTCCAATTATCTCTAACTGGGGCTCCTATTTGGGATGTTGCTACTGCTTTTCACACGCCGCTGGCCCTTCCTGCCTCGACCTGCATCGGCAATAACAGTACTCAGAAACAAATTTGCCTTGTGTCTTGGCCTATAGAGGCAATTGCTGAAATCAATGTCTGATCAGATTTCTGCTGTGGCAGACAGCTTGTCGCTACATATTTTTATGTCAGTCAAGAAGAGGGAGGTGCTGGGCTTGCGACTTGGGGAACACTGAGTGGAAGTGACGGGGCGGGCCTTTCCGGAGAGAGGGCGAGGGTGAGCTGGCTGACACCCAGCGCCTGCGGCTCAGACCAGCCTCGCGCTCCGCTGCCCGTGGACCCGGGCCCCCCGCGCCAGTGTCACTGTGGGTCATGAGGTCCCCCTGCCTCCTTCACATCCGTCCGCAACTTCTGCGAGTCCATCTACAATGTCTTCTTTGAGGCCTGTGCCACCAGGCTACTGAGAACTCCGTCTAGAGCCTCCGCGCAGCCTGGGTCCGGCTGTTAGACGAGCTCTGTGCCGGCCGCTTTCCCTTCTCCCACGGCCGCTGTTCTTAGCGCCCTGTCTTTTGACCGACTGCATAGTTCTGCACATAAAGTACCTTTCCTCCCTCCAGGACCAAGAGAAAGAGAGTGGGGCAGGGGGGAAGGGACCAAACAACCCCACAGAGATGACCAGAGCCGAAGGGACAAGGATCTTCCAGGCTTGAGGCAGATCAAATTCTGGAAGAAGAAAGGAAGACAACTCCGGAGGAAGAAGACAATGCTACGGCGATGGATTTTCAGAGCGTCCGGCGTGCAGTTGGGCAGTGACGTGCTCGTGTGCGTTTGTGGGCCTCTGAGAAACCCTCTCTACCTGAACGGTGAGCTGTTTTTACCCCTCAGGTATGAAAATCTACTTAGAAGAAGAAAAACTCGTACACAGATACAAGTCTAAAGATATTCCATCTGAAGTAAACATCATTCCTCCTTTATCCACATTTATAAACAACAAATGTACAATATTTTTACCCAGCGTGGCAGCTGGAGGAGAGGTTGTCAGCAAGCATTCTTTTTTTCAAAATAAATTAATCCTTACTCTGGTGGTTTGAGATTATGCACTGTATTATACAACAGCGCCTTATCAAGCCTCATCAGTGAAGATGGAATTCATGTCTGTAAAATGCTGCAGGCAATCACGGTTTCATATTTTATCATGTTGATAAGGATATCGCACATTCTCTGAAGCATTTCAAAACACTTAAATGAAAAAGGAGAAATGCAACTAAAAGGCTTTTTATATGGTTTGTTGTGGGTTATTATGAGTTATTTATAAACCCAAAAAGAAAGATTTGACATTTCAAATGTAAAAGATTTGAGTATTTAATGGTCCTTTCTTCCCTTTACAATTGAACATCCTCAATCACTTTTGCAATCATTAATATTTACTCTCCTAGCAAGCCAAGGCCCTAGAAAGGGAGAAATTTGTCCACTTTCCTCCTGATTCTACCACCACGCTTTGGGCAGTTCATTTCCTCCCTGAGCCTAGAATCCCAGATTCCCTCCACCACTCTTCTCCCCAGCTCTACCCTGATGGCCTAATCCTCCCCTCCCCAGGCTCCCTTTCCGGAGCTGAGGCGTTTTGCCCTGTTCCATCCATGTCAGTGTGGGGTAAAAGTAAAGTTTTGGTGAATTGGTTACAAAAGTTAAAATTATTTCCTCCATAATTAAAAAAATTTTTTTGAGAGGCTGAAAAGTGCTGAACACGTGTTGCATTCCACGTTGACAATGCAGCCAACTCACTCTTCAGAATGGAATTCTTTGTTTAGCTTGGGATGTTGATCTGTCTGGGGCCCTCCAAGGCTGTTCCCTTCACTTGAGATGTGTTTGGGAATGTTTCCTACTGCTTGATTCTAAGATAGATAAATGGCCTGTTTTATCCATTTCCTTGGGACACAGCACAGCCAGGAGGAGACGGCGTCTTAATGGGCTGATGCTTGAGTCCCTATTGATGACAGAATGCCGGCCACTCCTGGGTACCTGTGAGGACTTCTTTTCTTTATTTTCATAAAAATTTTTTTCACGCTTGTTCATTTTTGAGAGAGAGAGAGAGACAACAGAGCGTGAGCGGGGGAGGGGGAGAGAGAGAGTGAGACACAGAATCTGAAACGGGCTCCAGGCTCTGAGCCGTCAGCCCAGACGCGGGGCTCAAACTCACAAACCGCAAGATCATGACCTGAGCCGAAGCCGGACGCTCAACCGACTGAGCCACCCAGGCGCCCCATCTGTGAGGACTTCTAAGGGCATCTGGGCGACATCAAGTGTTTAGGTTCATAAAACAAAGTGCGGTAAAAACGCCGCCTTCCCCACCTGCCAACAAGGTGAGAGGCCAAGTCAAATGGCCATTAATTTATTTATCAGTCACTGTTTACCTGACGCTGTTCCTACAGCTCTTCGAATCTGGTTCCCCAGAGTACTCACATTTAGGTTATGTGGACTGTACAGTGAGTTTCCTCCAAGGCCATCACTGTAGCCTCCCGTCTGATTGATAACATGACGGAGGGTATCCACCTAGAAGTGAGACGAAACAGAATTCATCATCCCAAATCTATTAAAACATCATCATTTACAAAAGGAAACAATTTGAATTCTGTGTGCCACAAGGGTTTAGCATCTTCAGTGAGAGACAAATTGATCAATCAAATGTGACTGGCAGAATTTCAACAATTCTTTGCATATTTAAACTCACACATCTTTGTTTTTCATGCCAGCCAAACAAGAACATCTTCGTAGCAATGCACACTTGCCACCTACGTCAACGAAACGTGTGTGGCTGTGGGTGAACACTACTTATAAATATGTATACGGGATCTCTCCCTCTCACACACACGTACGCACACACCTACACGCATAAACACAAGTGGTTGTTCTCAGTTAAGAGGACGAGAAAAGAGTTGAACCTGGAATATACTTTAAGCACTCAGGTTTTTTTGATTCTGACTTTTAAAAATCCGGAAAGGAAACACACGCACATGTTCTTGAACCATACGCACACACTGGCACACACAATTTTTGTTTTGTTTTGTTACAAAAGTAAGATGCACCCAACCCTGTCCATGAGCTCAAGCCAGAGCCGAATGCATTCACAAAGTTCATCAGGTTTGAATCTTCCAAAGTCACTGTTCACTTGAATTCTCATTAAATTAAACGGTGGGGCAGATGGGTCATGTTTGGAAGCACCCAGCACAGGGTCTGCACGGAGGTGCAGACCACTTCCATGGGGTAAGAGCATGGAGTTTTGAGCCCAAACCCTACCCTGCTAGAAAGGCCCCAGTTGGGGCATTTCTCCTACCTGTGATTGCACATTGGCTCCGACTTGGGACCCTTGGTAAGAATCCCCATTCAGACTCTGCATGTTCATGAACATGTCCCCAGAATTTGGGAGGTTAAAAGAACCAGAAGAACCTGGAAAGGAAAGAGTTAAGTAGCTGAATAACAGAGAGCTACACACATAATCCTCAAAGACCTAGAGGCAGGGAAAGGAGAAAAGGTGCAGAAGGGAAAGGTCGTGTACAACATAAAGCATTTCCAGATCTAAGAAGATGGAGAATAACTCCAGAGAGTTAGGTCCTGGGATTCATTTTGCAGCTAGGAAAGTCTTACCAGTGGGGAAGCCCAAATAGGAAACAAAGAGGAAATCAAAGTAAACAGAAAAACACCCAGCAGCTGGTCTGGAACCACCCCCTTGTTTTCATTTATCTCTAGGACTTGGTCATTAAATGAGCCCTTTGTCATCACGAACTGTCATGGCAATTAGAGAATAAAGGTTTTTCTGAAGCTCTTTCTTAGCCATGCCTTCTACCTAACTTTCATCTGTTTATGTTTCATTAAAAAGAGCTGGAGTGGGGGAGGTTGGGGCAAGAAAGGGGATAAGAGAGAGGGCAGGGGAAAGACAACAAAACAAATAAACAAAAATCCCTCACTTTCTGAACTTTTAAACATATATTAAAAAGATCTGCTTAGAAAAGCCCTTGAATCGCATCTCGAGTCCATCTACTGCACTAGCTACACACCTTTCACTGTTACTCAAGTGCCTTGTAATTTTTAGATGTTTCTAACTCCATCACAAATGTCACATAAAATGTAGCCAAAATGCACCATGATACTGCAGATATGCATCCATGTATCAAGTACTATACCCCTCACAGCTAACTACCTACCAAGTCGGCACAGGTGCTAAAGAAATGCTAAGAAGGACAGCAGACTGTAGTCTGCAGCTAGACTCAGTAGAAAGCACTGCTCTACTCCCAACATTCTAGCTTCATTATGCACGGCAACAGATAAACTTCCCACTCGGGCTATTCCATTCATCCTCTGACAGACCACTGGGGACCTTAAAATGATACATGGGACGATACAGTTAAAATAATTATTAGCGATAGCGCTTTGCATAGTTGCTGAATTCAAAACCACTATTAAGTGTAAAGGTTCCAGAATCTACCAGTAGCGAGTGGCACTCATTATGAACAGTGGGTTTACAGACTCTGGCCATCCACTCGTTCACCCCTCCCAAGAATAAGCCCTGATTTTAATATAAATCTTCCATTATAAATTCACTGTGTCCTCAGTCTGGCTCTTGTTTCCCGGCCTGTGGCACAGGGTTTTGTGGCATAAGGCCGCCTGAGCCGAGTCGGGAGCGAGCACCCAGTACGCACCAGAATTTGGCGTGGTGGGTGAATTGGTCTGGTTGTTCTGCACAGCTGCGGCTACTGCGTGTGCGGCGGTCACGGCTGTCTTTGCGGCATAGAGGTTGGCTTCTTCCTGAAACTTGCCGATATTCTTCTTGTACCTGATTCGTTTGTTGCCAAACCAGTTGGATACCTGCAAATTGCAAGGACACGAGTGAAGGGGAAGAGAGGTCAAAGGTGGGGGGGAAGGAGTCAAATTTCCAGGAATAACTGTTGGATACCAAGGGGATGCCTTGGGAGACACTCAATTCCTAGCGTGTAATTAATCGCCTCCTGTGGCTAATGCATCATGGTTCTAGGGGCTTGGTTTCTCTTTTCGCAAACTCTCGGAAAGATACCCCTTCTTGGGAGTTAGCTGCAGTAACGCTAAAAAGGATGGGAGCGCTGTTCACTGAAAGGATTCAGTGGGTATACACCAGTTAGTATATGAACGATCAGTACCCCCAAAGTAGCTGAAAAAATGAAAGGCAACATTTGTTAAGCTAGGTAAATAATAAATACTTGTGAAGGAATGACTTATTCTTTTTGGCTCTGGAACGATTTTGGCAGTTGGACAGTAGAATCATGTTTGGTCTGCTGAAAAGAGTAACATCAATTAATAATGGATGAAAAATCCCTTTGTCTCCAGTCTTAGAAGGCACTGTGTATCTGCCAAGATGGCTGCTCAGGCACCGCCAGTTAACACACGAGAAGGTCACAACTTGAAAATTCAAGTAATTCCAATAAGGTCAAATGCAAATATGGGGGAGCGGTGCTGATTTCATCAGGTAGAATATACTTCTTTCTTTGGCAAACTACTTATGATGTCAGCCCGTGCAAGTGGAAGAGATTTCCAAAGACGAACTTGGCAACAGGAAGATTTCATCACATTTCACTGACAGCAAAACTTTGGCCCGAGACTCATTGCTCATAGATACGTGACGTGTTCAGGCACCTGTAGCTGAGCTGTGTGAAGAAACTAAAACCCACACAGCAGTTTATAAAAAGGTACCCACCTGCTATATAAAAGGCTCTGACCTCCCTTTTGTTAAAGTAACAGTTTAAAAATACTCTTCGTTAACTTCTTAATAATCTGTCAAAGGGGCATGTTGCTGTAGTATCAGGCTGGGTGGGTCACTGTTTTATTCTGAACAGCTATTCAGGGGCCCTGAGGAAAAATAAGGAGCGGCAAGAGTCCTCCAACCCAATTTACACCAGTGGGCATGCTTACTGACCATCTCTGCCAAGTCTTTAATTGCTTTGGAAATAGAACTCTCATTCTTCAACCTGTGGCACTCATCCTTCCAGAAGAAGCCAGAGAACTCTGGCAAGGAAGCCACGGGAGGAAGACAACGCTGGCCTTGCTGCTGCCCACATGCTGTCACATACTGGGGAATCACTGCGTGCACATATACAAAGGCAGGCGCACTTACTGAGGACCCATGCGGCAACTGTGAGCATAGGTTCAGCAGACAGAAACAAGCCAAAACTCATCGGGAAGTAAATATGTGACAGATCGGGACTTCCTAGCTGTTTCTGTTCCACTATTATCCCTCCCATGCCTTAAGGACTATATGTATCACTTCCTTCCTTCAGAGCAAATAGTAGTAGTTGTAACTGTCATTCAATGACTCTCTCCTATGTGCCAAGCATTACGCAGAGCCCTCTGAATACATTTTCTCATTCAATCTTAATAATCTCAGGGCTAGGAGGCCAACTGAGGTGGTTACACAGGCATAACACATGCCCCAAATCCAATGGCCTTTTCTCTTTCCTTGTTTGCTCTTTCAGCAGTATCTGACACGCCAGGGTGTGTGTGTGTGTGTGTGTGTGTGTGTGTGTGTGTGTGTGTGTGTGTCTTCCCTAAAACTCAGTTCTTGGCCCTCTTCTCTCTTCTCCTTGAGCTATCTTATCCATATTAATGATTTCAATCACTGTCTCTGTGTGATGACTCCCAGATTTCCATCTCTATCCCTAACTTCTATAAAGAATTTCAGTTCTTGATATTTTAAGGACATTTACATATAAAATGTTCTGTCACAGCCTGCAGCTCAAAAGGTCTAAAATGGAATTCATGTGTCCTCTAAACCTGCACCTCCTTCTCTGTTTTCCCTTTGTGTTCAGGGCATCTCCATCTCTTGAAATGTGGTACTTCCTACCTTACAAAGTCCCTGATTCCACCACTGGACGATTCTAATGAATATACAGTTCTGTATTCGGAACCAAGATCTGGTTCCCTCTCGCTTCCAATCACTGGCCTTAAATGGTCCAACACCCAGACGGTCACAATATTAAGGTTCTCAAACAGCCTTGAGCGACTGAACCCCACTAGGTCACTGGCCTTCTCTGCCCTCCCTTCTTTGAGCTCCGAGTGCTTGCAGCAGGAACACATGATCATTTCGTAGGATGTGGTGGTGGGAGGAAGAGCCAGGGGAGTGCACAGGTGAGAAGGCAGCGGAGGCCTGGGCCAGGTAGAGCAGTAGTTATCGAGAGGGCAGCTATCATGGGGGAGGAACTGGCAGAATTTGTCCACGGGCCAGCTGTAGAGGTCAAGGGGAGAGGAAGAAGCCAGAGATGATGTCAATGTGGGGCCCAGGCCTCCAGGAACATGGAGACAGATGCTCTGGGAAGGATTCCTGCACCAGAAGTCAGCCTCAGTGACTATTAGGACCCATTCCCATTATATGACTCTAAAAACAAAAGTTCTGACTCAAGATTGAAAAAGCAGCATAAAGGGATCCGCTCTGATTATGCCGGTCAAAGTAAGTCCTCTTAGACCCTACCTCATGTTTCACAAGCACATTCTCAGCTCAGGAGGCAGACTTACAGAGCTGGTTTGCAAAAAGCTCCTTCAAGTCTGAATAAGACTGGCAGGCCTTCGAAAGAGTTAAATGTTGAATGTTATCTATCTATGGTGCAAAGGGAGATAGTCCTGGTTGAGAGGGAATTCGGCATTTCTTAAGTATAATTAATGAAAATTCCCCAACTCTGAATTTAGCAACAAAGGCCCATCTTAGAATTCTCCTCTTCTAAACAATTCTCTGCTGGATTCCGTACTTTGTAGTTAATATTACCTTGACAATCAGAGAAGCTATAATACATTAATGAAACCTAGCCTGGAAAATCAGATTACAGCTTTATTAACAGTTTCATAATTGAGGAATCTGGGTACCACTGAAGGTCTCATCTCTAGCTATGCAAGAATCCTGTGTTTATGCATACCCCTGGACCAATCAAACAACAGTCATCACTAATAAAGGTTTATTTAATTCTCACAGTAAAATTTTAATATCACCAGCAGCCTGGGGAAGCTTTAGCAAGTGGATTTGCTTGACATCAGATCGTTTCTATTCTGCTAGTCCCAATACTTCTTAATCTTTAATATCAAGGCAATTAAAATTAATGGCCACTCATCCGAAGCTACTGTGGGCAGTGTTTCCTTGACATCAATTGTTTGATGGGATTACCTAGAGGTTAAACTAACAAGCAAGGTTTAATTGGAAGCAATGAAAGAAGCAGTGATCATACGTTATGTTTAACCTGCATAACCACATCTAAATGAATATCTAAAAATGTTAAACTATTTCTCAAATTAAAATATGCACGTCACATTCTGATATCACAGATTTGGGTATTGCAGCAAGCAGCCATTAAGACCATACTGCTGCAACTAAGATCAGTTTAATTAATGCAGAAATCGACACCTAAGTTCAGGAATTTCTTTCACCTTTTAAAAACCAATGGATACAATTAGTTGCAAAAGAATCTCCACCCTCACCCTGTAAGAAGCACTAAAACCTACAGATCACATGTGTCCTTTCTACACGGTGCTCACAGTGGAGCCAGGCTATACTCATGGGACACTAAGTGGAGCCGGGCTTGCTCCGTCTCGGAACTGGAATGGTCTGTACGTTGGCCCCAGAATAGAAACACAGGCAGGAAACTGGTGGAGAGAAAGGGAATGCACTGTCCCGTACTTCTCTTTTGAGCCATGTATCGGGGATTCATGACTCTGCACTGTGCAGAGGGTGAAGGGCCAGGCAAGATTTTAAGATCAATTAAAAATGAGAATTAAAAAAGAGAGAGAGAATAAACATACAAGTACTTTCCTCCTTCTGTTCATGTTCATTGCTTTCAGCTCCCAGGCCATGAGTCTCTGGCAATTGGGGAAGTGAACAGTGAACATTCTGCAGGCTGCTGGTTTTCAGGAGCCCTTCTGCAAGGCCAAGACATGGCCAGAAAAGCTTCTGGTCTCGCCCATTTACTAGCCATGTGTTCGCCTAACTCCATCCAGCAGCAGACTGCCAATCGCTTTTAACAAGTCAAATGTTTTTATATGTGGAATCTAAAAAAAAGACAAACTCATAGAATAGTTGGGTATATTAATGATTTGGCCCATGGTAATTAGCTGAAGACTGTTAGTTAGCAATGGCTATCACCCATGTGTCGCCAGTGAAGGAACAAGAGATCCAGACTAGACAAATTGCCCAAAACCACACAGCAAAGTGTGACAGATCCAGATCCAGATATCAACACCATTTTTTCCTAATTGATTTTTCCCCATCAATTTTTTCCATATCAATTGAGATATTTACTGAGTATCTCTTATGGTCAATCCTAGCCTACATGTCATGAGGAGATAAAAGAATAAATAAACATGTACCTGTACCTGCCTAGAATTTGCAATCTGATTATAAAACAATGCTACACACACAAAACAATTAGCGAAAATTGCAGGACGGTGATGATCACACACCCAGGGTAACAGTACAGATTCTAAGTGCAGCAGGGATCTGAGGAAGGGAAGTCCCAGCAGGTCTGGGAAATCAGAGACTTCCGAGGTAAGGTAGAACCTGAACTGGACCTCAGCCTCAGTTCCACTCAAGAGCATTTTTACTGAGACTCCTATTTCAGAGGAGCAAAACTCTAGAAGCTCTGTTGACACAAACAAGCCAAAAATGCCAGCTGCTACCTCCCTCTTCGTACTAACTTAACTCCCTTTTCCCCTCTCAACCTCTAAACCCCTCTGTTGTGGTGAGACAGGAAGGAGCAACTGTTCTAAAGGAAAGGAGGAAAGGAGATCCAAGGAGTGTTTCTGGAAGATGTGACATCTGAGTGGAGGCCTAACAAGAAAGGAACATTCCCCCTGGGGAGAATGAAGGCACAGAGAGAGCAGGGGAAGGCATGGGTACCAGGATGGGCACCAGTTACGACATGTGAAGGACCAGCAGGCTCTGGCTAAGGAACAGGACAGGGGAGAGTGTTCTAGGCAAGGGAAAGCCTGAAGAGGCACCCTCACACCTCCCCTCTGCAAGGCTGCACTGAGTGGAGGAGAAGTGGAGGGAAGACAAAGGCAGAGACTTCTAGGAAGTATACTGGGGGATGGGGTCAGGGGGGGCCACCTGAGGCCAGGTAAGGCAGCCTTCTCAGACAGGTGCCTGTCCTGTGTCAGTGGACTGCACGCTTTTTACTGGAATAGTCCCTAAAGAAATTTTGAATAATCAGGTACCCACTCACACATATTTTGTCCTTTGCACATTTTTTAAGGTGGCATCTACTATTTTTCATTGTAAGTTTATAGTTATAAACAATGTTATTTCAGTATGTCATAAATGTTGACATTTTAAAATAAAACTGTAACACAATTCTTTAAAATGTATCCAACCGAATTTAAATAGCAAAGCAATTTGATACCCAGTATCCATTTTAAAAACACATAAACTTGCTTTTCTTTAACAGTCAAAAATTTTGCATCTCTTAGAAGTGTATTTCCATTACATTTTCCTCCCATATTATCCTAATGCAATATACTTTTATGCTTTACAAAAGAAAAACATGGAAATTGAAAATTTTACACTGTTTTTATTTCCTGTAATTATAAGCTCTCCATGTTTCATATATCTTTCTGGGTTAAGCTATCATTACAATTAGTCTAAAACTGATCAAAGCAATACAGACTTATTTTAATAAAAGTACCTACTTTGACCGTCAAAAGTAACTTTTTAAAAAATCATTCATGTACTTCTTAATCAGAGGGGTGCAGGGTTATAAAGGGCTGATAGAAGGGGGTTTGGTCATCAAACTTTCACACAACCCTTTGGTGGCACCGGGGAGGGTCCCACCCTTTGGGGCAATGGGCCATCATATAAGGTGGGAGGATTCCTTTCACAAAGTGGAAAAATGGCAAGTGATAAAGCAGAGGAAGGAAAAAACCCACACGTTGCTTCCACAACAGCCACTTTCTGAGGCTTGCGGATTTCAGGCAAGAGTATATACATACATGTGGAAAGCTGGCCGGGAAAACCTTATAACAGTGCCCTAGTAACCTCTGGAAAATCTTTGGCTACTTTGTGGACCATGTATACCCTAGTTTGAGACTGATGCCTTAAGTAAACAGGCTAACTCTGGTTACAGTTTAACTTCTTTGTGTGAGTACATGATGGAAGTCCCCTCACCGGCTGTGCCTAGGAAAGACCTCTGGCTATAAAAATGGGGCTCATTCAGGCAACTGCTGCTATGTGTCTCTATGACCTTTTGGAGCTCTACAAAGAACAAATTTGTCAGCTCCAGGAAATAAAAAACATTTTTTAAAGTTTATTTATTCATTCATTCATTCATTCATTCATTTCTTTATTTAGAGGGAGGAGAGACAGTGCATGCACATGCATTGGGAAGGGGCAGAGACAGAGAGAGAGATAGAATCCCAAGCAGGCTCTGCTCTGTCAGCACAGAGTCCGATGCAGGGCTGGATCTCACCAACCATGAGATCATGACTCGAGCCGAAATCAAGAGTCGGATACTTAACCGACTGAGCCACTCAGGTGTCCCGGAAGTCAAAAACATTCAGATTAAAGAAGTAAAGCTAGGTAGATAGATATGGTTTACTTATTATGTAGCATAACCATTCTGGAGAGTAAGCCATCACTATGCATATACCCTTTGCATCAGCATTACTAAGAAGTTATCCTGAGGAAATATTTAGAGATACATGTGCAAAGTGATTCACGACAGTCTTGCTTATGCTAGTAAAAAATAGATTAATTTATAGCACATCTGTGTATTGGAATATGATCACTGATTAAAAATCATGTTAAGGAAGACTATTTAGTGACACAGGGAAATATTCACGATATATTATAAAGAGAAGGAAAGGGCATTTTTTTTTTTTTTCGTTTCACACAGCATGAGATTTTTTGGGGGTAACGATATTCACAGATATACAGAGGTATGTGCACACACACACACACACACACACACACACACACATACACAGGAAAAAAGTACAAGGACCCACATACCAATCAATATGTGATTATCTTTTAGAGTGCATTTATAAGCGGGGCACCTGGGTGGCTCAGTCAGTTAAGCATCCGACTTCGGCTCGGGTCATTATCTCGCGGTCCATGAGTTCAAGCCCCACGTCGGGCTCTGTGCTGACAGCTCAGAGCCTGGAGCCTGTTTCGGATTCTGTGTCTCCCTCTCTCTGACCCTCCCCTGTTCATGCTCTGTCTCTTTCTGTCTCAAAAATAAATAAACGTTAAAAAAATTTTTTTAAATGTTTAGAGTGGATTTATAAGCAATTTCTATGTGTTTTTCTGTGTTTTTTCCAATATTATCCAAATTGATTTCAGATAAGCAGGTATTGGTTATTTTTTTTTTAGTTAGAAAAATGTATTTTACAATGAAAAAAGGAAACCAATCTGCTTCTTAAAAATATCAGTTAGAAGTCATTTAACAATCACTAAGAATGCACATACTGGGCCCTGTGTTGGCCTACACAACTACAGGAGGCAACAACAATTCCATTCCTGTGATCTATCTGGAGGACAAGCTTGGAGCTTGGCAGGTCCAAGGATTCTTGAAATAATTAAAATCAGACACTTTGTAAATTTCACGCCATTAAAATTTCCCAGACTGCTTTGAAAACTCCATGTTCAAATCATAAAGCTAAACCACCTACAAAGTCTGTATAGTCACTGCAAGCCAGTTTATTAATTAGCATTAACTGTATCTTACATTTCACATTCTATCACTACACTTATCATTTTAATCACAATGTTAAATAAAAGAGAAAAATTATTACTTCAAGACTGAATCTGCAGGAAGCAGGAATGGAGAACTTTAGAGTTCATCTTTAGTTTTGCTTCCGTGCATCGAATACATTAGGGAGAGGATCGGCACTTGTTTGGAAAAGTAGCAGCTGACACTAAAACATCATTACTGAAATTAGGAAACTGAAAATTTATGAAGCACAAATCTTAGAAAAATTTGCCATTGTGTTTCCCCTGTTTACTTGTGATGCATACTTTATGTTCTGTGCCTAATTAAATGCAACAGATTATGAAATGTTGAAATGCCAAGTCTTGTATAATGGAACATGTAGCATATTTACATGGTAAACAAGTTTACCTCTAATAAATAGTTTTTCCCTAATCAATATGTTTTTGTCCCCATTATGTGATTCAATGTGAAATGAGGGATGGAAGCCAGATAACTGTTCAATTTTTAAAGTGAATGGTGTTAATAAGCTAAATCTCATTCCACTCCTCTCCTTCCCAGGGGTGCACAGTCAAGTTTATGTAAGGGCAGAAAGGCTGGACACACTGTAGATAACCATATGTGTGCATTCCCTTGAGAACCCAGAGGGCAGCTGCAGCAAGGGCTTGACAGCCAGACAGACCTGTGTGTGCAGCCCAGCGTTGTGATTTCCTAGCCGTTGTTGGCTTTGTCGTGCCATCTAAGGTCCTCCTCTCCTAGTCTGCAAGATGGGATAACAATACCTACTCCTCAGCGGGCTGCCGCGAAAATTAAATGAGAGAACGTGTTAAAATACACAGGACTGTGCCCGGGATGTACCAGGCACCCAATAAATGTTATCTTTCCCTTTTCTTAAACAAGCAACAAGAGCAACAAAAACAAAAGCTTCTGCTGGCTTTGCTTGCTTCCTGAGGTCACTGAGGTCAGGTCACCGTCTTCACATGAGCCTTGGATGCTGGGAGAGCGGGTCCAGGCTCCCAGTGCTGGGGGAGGGAGGGTACTGGCAACAGGGAAGAGGCAACAGCGAGAGAAGGGAAAAGGGGGTGTTCCCCTGGATGATGGAGCATAATCAACTTCCTACTAGAGGTGGGTAACACCCAGACCGAGGGCTGCAAGCTGCCACACACCTCCGGGCGGCCATTGTGCACAAACAGTGGACAGTACCACCTCTGTCTCCTCGCCCCTCCTCCCTCCTGTCCCATTGTAACCACTTGCAAGACAAAGCACTGGACCTAGAATTTGTGGAAACCTGGTTTTGGATCCTACAGGCACCTCTGTTTATGACAGCAGCCATTAAGAAGGGCTCATTATTACATGCATTATCTCATTTAGCCCTTTCAAAGACCCAGTTTTACTGATTTAAAAACTGAGGTCAGAAAGTGTATGGAACTTGCCTGAGGTCACACCGTCTTTCTTGTTCTTTTTCCACTGTCTTATCTAATAAGATCGGTCTTTTCTTAGTGCTCTTCATGAATTGTTTATTCCATTTTACTTCTTTTCCATTGGCTAGGGCTATAAGAGTATATTCTACCTTGTCAGTGCAAAGTATTCTGGCTCCTTTATGGTTCAAATGTGGTTGAGCCCAAAAATCCAAACCATTTTTTTTCTTTTTAGAAAGTAAGTTCCAAATTCCTAACAACGGACTTGAAAACCAACTTTTGAAACAGAACCTACTTCTGATGGGAGAAGTGAACAAATAGAAATTCAGTTTCCAGAGGATTTGAAATAATTTAAAACAGACTCACTTGTCAAGTACTGTATTTTTTTTTTTTTATTTGAGGCTGTGAAAAATTTTTATTGCCATAATGTACTGACACCCTTACAGTTTGGCTTTGCCCTTTCTACTCTATGCATGATAGACTGATAACTGCTCATGACATTCACAAAGAGGCTCATGTGCAAAAGTATATAAAACGTCAGCCTCGCGGCCACAGTACACAGAGAACAGATGACACCGTTCATCTCCCTAAAACATGTGCTGCAGGGTGGCTCTAAATTACCACGGAAGATGTTTCAGTTAAAGATTTTTTTTTCTTTAAAATTACTTCTCTCATTAAAAAAATAAAAATCAAAATGTGTTAGGTGTACAACTGAATAGATTCTATGGAAAGCCTGACAGATTTTGAAGCACTGACATCACGAGGGCGGAAGTCCCTCTTGCCAGCTGCACTTAAAGGTAGGGCCATCTACCAGGCAACACATCAGCATCCCAGATCAAAACTCAAGAGCACTTCTTAAATAATAATGAACCAGACTTTTTGTCCGGGTAAGTTTCATGTAACAGAAAACATCAAAATTTATTTATTGAGTGTCCTATGTAAAGGAGCCCTACAGTTAAGTCTTTTATTTCATGGAAACCCTTATTTATTCATTTATTTGACCACCACTCCCTACTAAATACACACCCTAGTTTCCCTTTCTTTCTAAAGATCTAGATTATTCATTGGATTTATTGAAAATGGTAATACTTATCCTCAAAAACCTTTCAACATACCTAATTAGTTCTCACTGACAATGAATCACATGCATTTTTAGAATAAAGAATACACCAAGGATAGGTCTAGTCAGAGACTAAGAATTTAGACACAACCCTACTCACCCTGGCTCCTCTTTGGCTGTCTCCTTTGTGGAGCCTATGAAAACCTAGGGGCTGGAGGCTGCTAGCACATTACTAGCTCGCCAAAGTCTGGACTTTCTTCTGGAACCTTGACAAGGCTTTGTATGCACCACATATCGAGTAGGAAAACTCTGGTTGAATGGGTGGCAAATTGGCATTTATTGAGCACTCGTGATATACCAAGCCCTGTACTAGGCATTCTACATATAGGATCTCACTTAGCCCTCAAACCTCTGAAGAGATTATTACCGTCTTAAATTTACAGTTCAAACAACGGAGACTTCAGGTTAGATAATTTGCTCATGGTCACAGCACTACTTAATAGTGGGGGAGTGGAATATGAGTGGCTTTTCTGCACCTTTCTACACGGAATGTACAGGCGGTTGGGAGTTAGAATGCCAATTTCTCAAACACAGTGGACATGAAAGGACGGTACCACTTCTCAAATAGAACAGAAATAACGAAACTTAGCTTTGGTAAAGAATCTGGTGTACCTATAGGGCAATGGTCTAAATATCAAACTTTAGAAAGTCAAGAAGGAGAAAACAAAACAAAACAAAACTAGTCACACTACTTTAAAACTTCTCTCCCTTGATCTTTGATCCCATCACCTGATAAGATCCCAGTGGGGGTGACCCAATTAGTTCTTTTACCCTCTTCTATTCAAGTCACAAGTCCAGGCTGTTGGCTGACTCTGCCATTAATTCTACCTTTTGGCTCATCACTGGCCAGATCATTCCACACACATAGCAGGAGTGCCTGGCAGACACTGTGTTCCCCCAAAGCAGTCCCTGACCATCACCTTTGACCTCCCAAATCCAGGCTTACCCTCACTGTCATTCGGTTCAGGACCGTATGTCCTCTTGCAATAACTACAGGTGTAACATTCAGACAGGGCTTCTTAAGTGCCAAACACTATTCTAACCACACAATATATATTAACTCATTAAATCTGCATAACAATCCAATGAGGCAAGTTCTATTATTTCCCCTATTTGATGTATATGAAAACTGAGGCACAAAGAATTTTGAAAGAAAGAAAAAAAAGAAAGGAAGGAAGGAAGGAAGGAAGGAAGGAAGGAAGGAAGGAAGGGAAGGAGGGAGGAAGATAGATTTTAGTTCAGGTCATGATCCCAGGGTAGTTGGATCGAGCCCTGTGTCAGGCTCCACTCTGATCATGAAGCCCGCTCAAAGATTCTCTCTCTCTCCCCCTCTGCTCCTCTTCCCTGCTAGCACATGCTTTCTTTTACTCTCTCTCTAAAATAAAGAAGACAGAAGGAAGGAAGGAAGGAAGGAAGGAAGGAAGGAAGGAAGGAAGGAAGGAAGGAAAGAAAGAAGGAAGGAAGGAAAGAAGGAAGGAAGGAAGGAAGGAAGGAAGGAAGGAAGGAAGGAAGGAAGGAAGGAAGGAAAAAGGTAGTACATACAGTTGGTTCAGAATGAATATCTGAAAAGAACATGTATGTTAAGAAACATTACAAAGAATGTCTAAGGCATGTTAATTGCCTTTGGGGAGTAGGACTAAGAGTTTGAGGGAGAAGGGAGACTTTTGAAAGAAACAACTTTTGGGTTTGTTGAGCTCTACTTATGGTTTTTAAGAATTTTTATTAATTTCTGCACTTATCTTCACTATTTCCTTCCTTCCACTTTTTTGGTTTAATTTAGTGTCTTTTAATACCTTGAGATAGATCCTTAACTCACTGATTTTCAGCCTCCCCACTTTATATACATACATAAAACATACACACCTTATATATAATTAATATATAATTATATATTATAAATAATATATACAAGTATACATTAAATATTATATATATAATACCTATGCTATATATAAAAAACATATACCTAAAGCTATACATTTCCTTTTAAGCATGGGTTTAGCCATATCCCATGAATTTTGAAAGGAGTATTTTCATTATCATCCAGTTAAAATATTTTGCAATTTTCACTGTGGTCTCATTAGCCCATGAGAATATTAAGAAACATATTGCCTTATTTTCAAACATGAGAATTTCTAGTTATATTTTTGTTATTGAGTTGTAGTTTAATTCCACTGTACTCAGAAAACAAACTCTGTTTTCAATTATTTAAAATTTATTGAGAGGTGCTTGATGGCCCAGAATACATTAACTTTCAAAATGTTCTGCAAGAGCTTAAAAAGAACACGTATTCTGTAGTATTAGGTTGTTTGCTAATCACGGTGTTCAAATCTTCCGTATCTGTGCTACTCAAGGTGCGGGTCTAGAACCATCGGCATGAGCATCATTTGGGAGCTGCAAATTATCAGGCCCCATTATAGACTTCAAATTAGAACTGCCAGGAATAAGGCCCAGGTATCTGTATTCCAACAAGCTCTCCAGATTGTAACAGAAAAATCTACAATGATTATGGATTTATCTACTTTTCTTTGAAATTTTTAAAGTTTTTGCTCTATGTTTTTTGAGTTTCTGCTATTTGGTACACACAAATACAGAACTTTTGGGTCAATATTATTTAGTGCCTCTCTTTATCCCTAGTAAAACTTTTTGCCTTAATGTGTTCTTTATATGATATTAACAAAGAAACACCAATTTTCTTTTGGTTATAATGTTTACATGTTATATCTGTCCCCATACTGTTATTTTCATTCTATGTCCTTATGTTTTAGATGTGTCTTTTAAAGAATACATATAATTAGGTTTCATTTTTATGTCTTACCTGACAATATTTGCCTATTAGAGTACTCAGCTCATTTGAACTTAATGGAATTACTGGTATATTTGGGAATAAACCTATCATCTTACTAAGTGCTTCCTATTTGTCCCACTTAGGACACTTCCCCCCACCTCCCAGCCTTCTTGTTTCTTTTAGATTGCTTCTTTTCTTTCTTCTTCCCTTTCTTTCTTTCTGAGAGAGAGAGAGAGAGAGAGAGAGAGAGAGAGAGGCAGAGGGGGAGGGGGAGACTCTTAATCAGGCTCTCTCTGGAGCATGGAGCCTGATGCTCAATCTCACAACATGAGATCATGACCTGAGATGAAGTCAAGAGTTGGACACTTAACCAACTGAGCCACCCAGGCACCCCTAGATTACTTATTTTAAAAAATTATTCCATGTTTCCTTCTTTATAAGTTTGGAAGTTATATATTCTTTAAGTATTCTTTAAGTGAGTATCCTAGAGATTACACATTCATGACTATCAAAGTCTAACTGATACTTTTACAGTAAGTGGTACCTTTATTACCTTTTACGCAAGAGTATTAGAACACTTATCCTCCTCTCATTAAATTATGAGGCATCACTGTTGTATATTTTAATTCCATGCATATTATAAGCTAAAAGGACATTATTATAATTATTTTAAACAATCAATATTCATTTAGATTCACACACACATTTTTACCCTTTGCTTTTCTGCTACTTCCTGCATCTCCCACCCACTATCTGGTATCTTTTTTACTTCTTCATGAAGAGTATTTTTTGTACTTCCTTTTGTGAGAAAATGGTACAGATTCTCTCAAAAAAATTTTTTTTTTACTGGAAACGTCTTTATTTCAACTCCATGATCAAAGGACACTTTTGGCAGATACAGAATTCTAGATTGACATTTAATTTAGTTTATCTAAAGGTATCATTCCACTGTATTACAGCTCTATTCTTTTAGTTAAAAAATTAGTTGTTAGTCCAATTGCTCCTTCTGTGAAGGCAATCTTATTCTTCCCTCTGGCTGCTTTTGTTTTGATTGTGTTAAGTGTGGATTCCTATTAATTCATTCTGTTTGGGGACTATAGTTTTTCAGAATCTAGGGTTTGGAATCTTCCATCAGTGTTGGAAAGTTATCAGCCTTTACTTTTTAAATATTGCTTCTGACCCACTCTTATATTTGCTTCTGGGGCACCAATTACGTTTATGTTAGACTTCTTACCGTATCTTACTTTCTCCCCCTCTGATTTTCTATCCTATGGTCTCTCCAGTCTTTAGTATGGTTATTTTCTCATGACACATCTTCCCATTCACTAATTCTCCCTTCAACTATGTCTAATCTGTGTTTAAATCCATATACTGAATTCTTAATTTTGGTTACTGTATTTTTGGATCTAAAATTTCCATTTGAACTTTTTTATGGTTTCCAGTTCTCTGACAACATTCTCTATTTGCCTTTTATTTCCTTACATATATTAGGCATAGTTATTTCACAGCCTATACTGGATTCTTTTCTACATTTCTATGGGTCTGTTTCTGTTGTCTGTTGGTTATAGTACATGATGCCATGTCTTCTTGTATGTCTGTTTTTCTGATTGTGTGCCCAATGGTGTATTTGCTTTGTTTACAGAAACAGCTTGAAGCCTAGAATGATGGTATCTTTCTCTACAAAAAAATTATATTTGCTTTATCCAGGCACCCACAAGTACTAGCAATCCAATCTCAAGGACCAAGGTATTTTGAAGAATTACAGTCTCTGTGAGTGTCTATGTACTTCCCAATGCACCCTTGCTAGAGTGCAGCCCTAGCAATCAAGGGAAATAAGGTAGCCTCCCCTGATAGGTCCTAGCCACCTGGATACCAGTTCCCTACAAAGTTGTCAAAAGTACTGCTTAACCCCTCAGCCTCTTACTCTCTCAGAACTGACAAATGACCCAAGGAAAAGTCATTTCCCCTGGCCTTATTTTCTTTTTATCTACAAGTTCCCTGGACAACATCATCCATTCCCAGGGCCTCCGCTATGAACTTCAGTGGATGACTCCCAAGCTACATCTTTAACCTTGACCTTTCTCACAGATTATACTTCCAAACTGAACATTTCCCAACTGAGATACTGATGGCAATGCAAACCTGGCACAAACCTTTAATCTCCCCTCCATCAAACAAGCATTTCCTCATGTGTTTCCTGTATCAGATAATAATATCACATCTTCAATTAATTAGGCTAAAAACCTCAGCTATCTTCTAATACTCTTTCCTCCTCACATTCATATCCAACTGTTTACATAATCTCCAAAACAGAAGTTCTACCTCCAAAATGCTTTACAAATCCCTCCCTGTTTTCTACTTTCAGTGGCCTTATTTGAATCCTTACCACCTCCTTCCTGGAGTATACCAACAATCTCC
This sequence comes from Neofelis nebulosa, assembly GCF_028018385.1. Lineage (NCBI taxonomy): Eukaryota > Metazoa > Chordata > Mammalia > Carnivora > Felidae > Neofelis > Neofelis nebulosa. Next base: position 9,985,880 of record NC_080793.1, read on the forward strand.
TATATAGTCACTCTCATTCTAGTAGGGTTTCCTACCAGTACTTGCAGGTGCCTGGACAAAGCAAATATAATTTTTTTGTAGAGAAAGATACCATCATTCTAGGCTTCAAGCTGTTTCTATAAACAAAGCAAATACACCACTGGGCACACAATTAGAGAAAAACAGACATACAAGAAGACATGGCAACATGTACTAGAATATAGTGTTGAATGAGACTTCAGTCCAGTCAACATGAAATTCACCATCAGGGGAAAAGCATTAAACAATTCATTACTTACTGCTCAGTTTGGCATCACATATACTAAAACTGGAACAATTTGTGATCTGGGGATCACAAAATTTGTGACTGGCTGGCTCAGTCAGTGAAGCATGTGACTCTTGAACTCAAGGTCATGAGTTTGAGCCCCACACTGGGTGTAGAGTTTATTTTAAAGACAAAACAAAATAATTCATTATGTAATTATAATTGTGATAAGTGCCGTCAAGGAAAAGTGTAAGAAGCTATGAGAATATACAATGGAGGATATGAACTGTGAATACATGGAAAGCTTTCTTAAAGAACTGACATTTGAAGTGAGCTTTCAAATTAATAAGACTAGTAATTAATAAGATGTTTATGCATTTTTGTAGGGAAGACAGGGTTATTAGGCCATTCCAGATAGCACAAACGGCATAATAATAATTATTATATCTTCTCCTTACTCTATGATAGGCACTCTGATAGGTGCTTTACCTATATTATCTCACTGAAACTCCTATAACCTGATGAAGTACATGCTGTTTTAATCCAAAATATACCGATGAGGAAATGAGGCACAGTGAGGTTGAATGACTTGCCCAAAGGTCACAGAACGAATAAGTTGGGGAACCTTCCTAATCCTCTTAGTAGAAAGTAAACTCATCCTTCTACCATATTCCAAAATGGCACCCATATGCCCCTGTGCACTCCCCCAGGTAACTTTTGTATCCTGGCATTAACATGTTTGTCTGTCTCCCCCAAGAAATCTGACATTTCTGAGGGAGAAGACCTCTAATTCACCTTTGTTTGCCACAGTGCCAAGCACAATGGCTATAATAGGCACTCAGGACCTGTTGAGTGCATTTGGAAAATAGCTAGAAAATCCAGACAAATCCTTTTAGCTGGATCAAATTAACTTCTTTACATTGTTTGTAGTTTCTACTCTCAAAATCCGTATTCATTTTAGAAAAGTAATATGCTTCCTACATGGCTGAGAGGAGTCAGGAAAGGAGAAGAGAAGCCAAAACACAAGGACAAAGGAAGCCCAAGGGCACCTCTGGAGAGTGCCAGATATCCTGGGTGGGAATATCACAGAGTCAGCATAAGTGAGAAGCCAGCAGGCTTGAACCTGGAGCCTGTTCTGATCTGGTGCCTTTGTTCTTTGGGCTACACTGTGGATCTTCTGTTCACTCCTCACTCTGTACTCTCTGCACTGTTCTGGGCCCCAAGAGGCTGACCTACATACCCTCAGGTTTCTGGTCAAAGCAAGTCACTGGTGGGAGATGCGAAAAGGGGAGGAAAGTAACGTCAGAGCAATTGCTGCCCTGACTCCCTCCATGTAAAAACGGCTTTACTTAAGGTTTCAGTTACTGTCTTTGCAAATACAGCTTCTATGTCTCTGGTGGGTTCTTATAATCCTTCTTTTATCTCTCCAGGGCGAGGGTAGTAACAGAACCAACCATTACTAGCATTACCTTTTGTGGTTTCCCTACACTCTGCCCACACTTCTGTGAATAGTCGCTTTTCAACTCTCCTCGAATTACTCTAATTTGAGTGTGCCATCTGTTTTCTGCTGGGACCCTGACTGATATATTGGCCTACTGGTCTGACAAGCCTCAGAGAAGCAAGGCAATGGAAAGGTGAGATGCAATGATGAGGGACAGGCATGAGGAGAGACTGCCAGGAATACTCAAAGGGAAGAAATAGGCAAAAGAAGGTGAAGGGGATGAAAACTGGATTCTGAAATATGGCTTCTTCTAGGTATAGGAAAACTCGAAAACCACTACATCTAAGCTGGAAATAGTCTCTATTCTTAGTTTGGGCATTATATCAAACTCGTAGGAAGAGATTTCCTCAAAAAAAGTCAGTTCAAAATAAATATAATACCTGCCATCGCTGGAGCAAACTTTAGGTACCACGCTAATCACGGTACTGATTGTTAGCAGAGAAGAAAACAACAACAAATCAGAGGCTTCCGTTTTCTTTATTTTTTTTTTTTTATTTATTTTTTTTTTCAACGTTTTTTATTTATTTTTGGGACAGAGAGAGACAGAGCATGAACGGGGGAGGGGCAGAGAGAGAGGGAGACAGAATCGGAAACAGGCTCCAGGCTCCGAGCCATCAGCCCAGAGCCTGACGCGGGGCTCGAACTCACAGACCGCGAGATCGTGACCTGGCTGAAGTCGGACGCTTAACCGACTGCGCCACCCAGGCGCCCCCCGTTTTCTTTAAATCTTGCAGATATATGCTTTATCTGTACTCAGTGTTACAGCATCCTCAAAGCTCCCATCTCTTTACAACCTGCTCCTTTGTTCTTTGCACACTGTCTAATGACGTCTATCTCCACTAGGACACACAAGCAGAACCTTTTATAGAACAGAGGGTCTGTAGCCTTCTTTTAAGACAGAGTGAAAGAACCACTTTAACAAAATAGCTGCCTCTTTCCTTCACCTTGTCTCTAGTTCGCCAATCCAGTCCTGCCTTCTGTCTACTTGCCAAAGCAACCGAACAGGCCTTTATAGATAGCTGAAAAAGATACTGTAATCTGATAGTCATCTTTTTTTTCCCCCTGCTCTAATTATTATTTTAGCGGGCTTCTTCTTATTTTAATAGATTTTTTTTAATAAGGAAATCTTACTTACAAATTTTAATTAGCTTACTGAATATTCACTGCTTTGGAATAAGTCGTTTAATGAGTAAGGAGACCTCAGGCTACTAACTAGCCTGGAGTGTCTAAAGTAGCTTAGGGGGAAATGACGCAGCCCGAGTGATAAAAGCCAAGGCCTGTGCCTCACAAACCAGGATTCTGCAGCTGGGGCCTCAGAGATAGAGGAATCACACTGCCTCTTGCAGGAAAAAAAGGTAAAAATCCAGTTTCTTGTCTTTTATTAAGAACCTCTGAGTAAGAACCTCCAGCTCTCCCACTCATAAAGTCTTGTGACTCTTTGTCAAATCACTTAACCTCTCTGAACATCAGTCTCCTCATCTGTAAGGGTTAGATAATAATTTTTTCCACACTAGACTGTTGTAAAAGTGGGTCCTGTGCACCACTTTAAAAGCTCTAAAATACGTGAGTTGAATGAATGAATGAATGAATCTTAATGTTGCCAATTAACCTCTCTACTATTTCAGGTACTCATCTGTTAAAAAAAAAAAAAATCAATCCTTTCTTTACAGTACATTTCAATTACAGTAGCAATGAAGAAGAAGTGAACATTTTTCATTCTAAAAACACCTAGCAGAGAAAGTAGGGACAGAGTTATTTAAACTCAAAATTGTTATCAGGAGAACAATGGAGTTTTTTGTGACTTGCTAATTTGAATAATCAATGCAAGTTAGCACTATTTCAAAAAGTAAAAGCATATTAATATCTGCTTCACTAATTAAGTATATGTGACAATTTAAGTATGATTCTCAATGCTTATGACATTTGAAATCATTCCTTCTTTTGTGAATTTTCAGGGTGTTATGTAAAAAAAAGGCGGGGGGGGGGATCTCCAGCTTACTTAACCAAACCAAGCCTTAAGAAATCAGAGAGGGGTAGAGGGGTGCCTGGGTGGCTCAGTCGGTTAAGCATCAGACTCTTGGTTTTGGCTCAGGTCATGATCTCATGGTTCGTGGGTTTGAGCTGCACATCGGGCTCAATGCTGACAGAGCAGGGTCTTCTTGGGATTCATTCTCTCTCTGCTCCTCTCCTGTTCTCCCTGTTTCCCTCAGAATAAATAAATACAATTTTTAAAAAAAGACATCAGAATTTCAAATTCTGAGCTCAACCTGCAATTCTACATTAAGGATATTTATATTTACAATATATCACCAGAAATTAATGTTAGACTAACATAAACTATAAATTTTTCACTTACCAGTGCCTATTTATACATTATAGTATAGAATGAACTTAAAAAGCTGTAAGATATATTAACTTTATATGTCCAAAACCAAACTCCTGATCTGCCCTTCCACCAAAAAAATCTGTTCCTCCTAAATCCTTCCCCATCACACTTAAAGGAAAACTGCACCTTTCTGCTGCTCAAGCCAAAAATGTTTGAGACCTCCTTGACTCTTTCTCTGACATCCTACACTTCATCTATCAGTAAACCCTCTTGGCTGTACCTTCACAATTATCTGGGATCCAGCCACTTTTCATCACCTTTACTACAAGCATCCTGATCCAAGCCACCGTCATCTTCTCCCTGGATTATTGCGATGACACCCTAACTGGTGACTGCTTGCCCTTGCCTCCTTCACTCTATTATCAATACAGCTGCCATGGTGATCCTGTTAAAACTTAAGTCAGATCATGTCACTCCCCAGCTTTCCACTTCACTCCGAGGAAAAGTCCTCCATTACCATGGTGTCTAAGGCCCCCACACCATTTGGATCTCACAATCTCTCTGACTTGTCTCTGACGCCTCCTCCCACTTGTTCAGGCAATTTTCCCCTCAGGCCCTTTGCACCTACTGTTCCCTCTGCCTGGAATCTTCTTTGCCTATTAGCCACATGGGTTGTTCATTCTCTCCTTCAATCTTTACCAAAAGATACTCTCTCAGGAGGGGTTTTCTTTACCACCTTATTAAAAATTGCACACTTCACTCCCTGTTCTCTTTCCCTCCTTTATTTGTCTTATCCATACCACCTATCACTGTATTCTAATTGATCATCTCATTTACTTATGTTATCTGTTTGTATTCTCCCAGGAAAATGTAAGCTCAATGAAGGCAGGTTTGCTGTTGATATGAAAGTAAACTTTTTAGTCAAGTGAAATATATATAAACCAACACAAGGTGTATATATACATCATAAGTAGAGAGCTTGATGCATTTTCAAAAAGTGAAGACAGGGGCGCCTGGGTGGCTCAGTCGGTTGGGCGTCCAACTTCAGCTCAGGTCACGATCTCGCGGTCTGTGAGTTCGAGCCCCGCGTCGGGCTCTGTGCTGACGGCTCAGAGCCTGGAGCCTGCTTCAGATTCTGTGTCTCCCTCTCTCTCTGACCCTCCCCCGTTCATGCTCTGTCTCTCTGTCTCAAAAATAAATGAAAACATTAAGAAAAAAATTAAAAAAAAAAAAAAGTGAAGACACCCATGAAAGCATTGTTTAGATACAGAAACATCTCCCTTCCCAATCACTGTTCTCCAAAGGGTAACCACTTTTATCCTGACTTTATTTTTTATTTTTTAGAAAGAGAGAGAGAGAGAGAGAGAGAGAGAGAGTACGAGCCAGGGAGAGGGGCAGTAGGAGAGAGTCCCAAGCAGGCTACATGCTCAGTACAAAGCCTGACATGGGGCTCGATCCCATGACCCTGGGATCATGACCTGAGCTGAAATCAAGAGTCGGATGCTCAACCAACTGAGCCACCCAGATGCCCCTATCCTGAATTAACACTAAGATCAAGTTTGTTTTTGAACTTTTTTTAAAAGTAGCCTCCATGCCCAACGTGGGGCTTGAACTTATGACCCTGAGATCAAGAGTTACATGCTACACCAAATCAGCCAGTCACGTGCCTGTTTTTGAACGTTTTAATAAGTGGAATCATATACCAAGTGCCTGACTTCTTTAACTTAGCATTATATAGGTATACATAGTCAAGTTCATACATTCTCACTGCTATAAAATATTCTAAATATACAAAGGTATGCCACATTTATTTACCCATTTTCCTACTGATGGACATTTCCATTGTTTCTAGTTTGGCTAATGGGAATACTGTTGCTAAGGATATTCTTTTACATATCTTTGGTGAACATATGTACATACTTCTGTCAGGTAGGGCAGGCGGTTTTGCCTGTTAAGTTCACAGACATCTCTTCCATTCCCAGTATAGTATCTGGTACATAATAGGTATTCCAATCGATTTTTTTGTTAGCAAATGAATGGAAATACTTTTAAATATTCTGTTATTTGGATATAATAATTCACATAAAACTTCCTTCATATATATATATATATATATATATATATATACACACACACACACACACACACACATATAGATACATATGTATAATATATATACATATCTATATATGTATATATATTATACATATGTATCTACATATATATGTTTATAAAGCATAAAAATTATAATCATTTAAAATTTTTATCATTGAAGTATAGTTGGCATAAAACATTATATTAGTTTCAGGTATACAACACAATGATTCAACAATTCTATACATTACTCAACACTCAACACCCTACATTATTACAAAATTATTCACTCTCTTCTTTTTGCTGAACTTTTCACCTCTGTGACTTCTTATTTTATTACTGGAGGTATGTACACCTTTTAATCCTTTTCACCTATTTTTCCCATCCCCCTATCTTCCTCTTTTCTGGCAACCACCAGTTTGTCCTCTGTGCTTAGAAGTTGTTTCTGGCACAAAAAACCATAAAATACCTAGGAATAAATCTAACCAAAGAGGTGAAAAATCTATATGCTGAAAACTATAGAAAGCTTATGAAAGAAACTGAAGCCACAAAAGAATGGAAAAAGATTCCCTGCTCCTGGATAGGAAGAACAAATATTGTTAAAATGTCAATGCTACCCAAAGCAATCCACATATTCAATGCAATCCCTATCAAAGTAACACCAGCATTCTTCACAGAGTTAGAACAAATAATCCTAAAATTTGTATGGAACCAGAAATGACCCCAAATAGCCAAAGTGATCTTGAAAAAGAAAACCAAAGCAGGAGGCATCACAATCCCAGACTTCAAGCTATACTACAAAGCTGTAATCATCAAGACAGTATGGTACTGGCACAAGAACAGACACTCAGATCAATGGAACAGAATAGAGAACCCAGAAATGGACCCATAAACGTATGGGCAACTAATCTTTGACAAAGCAGGAAAGAAGATCCAATGGAATAAAGACAGTCTCTTCACAAGTGGTGCTGGGAAAACTGGACAGCGACATGCAGAAGAATAAACCTGGACCACTTTCTTACACCATACACAAAAATAAACTCAAAATGGATGAAAGACCTCAATGTAAGACAGGAAGCCATCAAAATCCTTGAGGAGAAAGCAGGCAAAAACCTCTTTGATCTTGGCTGCAGCAACTTCTTACTCACCATGTCTCCAGAGGCAAGGGAAACAAAAGCAAAAATGAACTCCTGGGACCTCATCAAAATAAAAAGCTTCTGCACAGCCAACGAAACAATCAGCAAAACTAAAAGGCAACCGACAGAATGGGAGAAGATATTTGCAAACGACATATCAGATAAAGGGTTAGTATCCAAAATCTATAAAGAACTTATCAAACTCAACACCCAAAAAACAAATAATCCAGTGAAGAAATGGGCAAAAGACATGAATAGACACTTCTCCAAAGAAGACATCCAGATGGCCAACTGACACATGAAAAAATGCTCAACATCACTTGTCATCAGGGAAATAGAAATCAAAACCACAATGAAATACCACCTTACACCTGTCAGAATGGCTAACATTAACAAGTCAGGCAACGACAGATGTTGGCGAGGGTGCAGAGAAAGAGGATCTCTTTTACATTGTTGGTGGGAATGCAAGCTGGTGCAGCCACTCTGGAAAACAGTATGGAGGTTCCTCAAAAAACTAAAAATAGAACTACCCTATGACCCAGCAATTGCACTACTAGGCATTTGTCCATGGGATACAGGTGTGCTGTTTCTAAGGGACACATGCACCCCCATGTTTATAGCAGCACTATCAATAATAGCCAAAGGATGGAAAGAGCCCAATGTCCATCAATGGATGAATGGATAAAGAAGATGTGGTTTATATATACAATGGAGTATTACTTGGCAATCAAAAAGAATGAAATCTTGCCATTTGCAACTATATGGATGGAACTGGAGGGTATTATGCTACGTGAAATTAGTCAGAGAAAGACAAAAATCATATGATTTCACTCATATGAGGACTTTAAGAGACAAAACAGTTGAACATAAGGGAAGGGAAACAAAAATAATATAAAAACAGGGAGGGGGACAAAACAGAAGAGACTCATAAATATGGAGAATAAACTGAGGGTTACTGAAGGGGTTGTGGGAGGGGGGTTGGGCGAAATGGGTAAGGGGCATTAAGGAATCTACTCCTGAAATCATTGTTGCACTATATGCTAACTAATTTGGATGTAAATTTTAAAAAATAAAAAATTAAATTAAAAAAAAAAGAAATAGTTTTTTTTTTACTTCTTCCTTTGTTTTATTTTTTAGATTCCAAGATGTACACATTAAATGTGCATAGATTTTTTTTGTATGCTAATAATACTTCAATAAAAACATTAAAAAATTTTTAAAGCATAAAAATTAATTCCTGTAAATCTTCCACTCAACTTAAATAAACATACAACAATACCACTAAAACTCTGAATATTCTTTCCTAATCCTATTCCACTTAACTGAGGTTTTTTTTTTTTATCATTCCCTTTACTTTCTGTATATTTAATCATATATGTATGTACTCTAAACAATATGCTGTTTGCTTGGTTTTGAATTTTATATATATATACTCTGCCATGTGCCTTTTTCACTCACTATTATGTTTCTAAGATGCACTCACATTGGATATATGTCACTGTACATTATTCTTTTTCACTGCTATATAGTAATCTGTTGTGGGATTATACCACAATAGATTTATCCATTTCCCCACTCAATGGACACTTGTCTTATTTCAAGTTTTTTGCCATTTCAAACAATGTTATTACAAATGCTCTTACATATTCGCAACTACGAGGATGGAACTAGAGGGTATTATGCTAAGTGAAATTAGTCAGAGAAAGACAAGTATCATATGACTTCATTCACATGAGGGCTTTAAGATACAAAGCAGATGAACATAAGAGAAGGGAAGCAAAAATAATATAAAAACATGGAGGGGGACAAAAACATAAGAGACTCTTAAATATGGAGAACAAACTGAGGGTTACTGGAGGGGTTGTGGGAGGGAAGATGGGCTAAATGGGTAAGAGGCATTAAGGAATCTACTCCTGAAATCACTGTTGCACTATATGCTAACTAACTTCGATGCAAATTAAAAAAATAAATTAAAAAAAAAAAAGGAAAGGGTAAAAAAAAAAAAAAAAACCCAAAAAACAAATGCTCTTACATATGCTTCCTGATATACATACACAAGAAGTTTTCTAGAACAATTTCACTAAGAGGTGAAATTAAGGATTGATTGAATGGTATATGTATATTTAAATTTATAAGATAATGCCGTAAGGTTTTCAAGGTGGCTATACCAATTTACATTCCTACTAAGAATATTTAAGAGTATCTGCTATTATATATTTTTGCCAACAATGTCCAGACTTGGTATGGTCAAATTTAGGATTTTTTGCCCCAATCCAGGAAATGTAAAATGTTATTTCATTGAAGGTTTTAAATCACATTTTCCTGATTACAAAAAAGGATCTTCTCATATAATCGACTATTTATATTCTTTCTGTGAAGTCCTTGTTCTTGTCTATTTTTCAAATATGTTCTTTGTCTTTTTCTTATTAATTTATAGGAATTCCTTATGTATTTTAGATTTTAATCTGACTTACACACTTACAAATATCTTCTTGTAGTTTGTGGGCTGTCTTCACATTTTATTTATTTATTTTCTTTCGTTATTTTTTAAATGTTTATTTATTTTTGAGAGAGAGAGACAGAGTTTGAGCAGAGGAGAGGCAGAGAGGGAGACACAAATCTGAAGCAGGCTCCAGGCTCTGAGCTGTCAGCACAGAGTCCAAAGCGAGGCTCAAACTCATGAACTGTGAGATTATGACCTGAGCCAAAGTCGGACACTTAACCGACTGAGCCACCCAGGTGCCCCTGTCTTCACATTTTAAAAAACATTTTATTTGAAATAATTTCAAGCCTGCAAAAAAGGCCACAAAAATAAAAATAGTATAAAGAACATCTGTGTATGCCTTTTAGTCATATTCACCTGTTATTAAACATTTTGCCCCATTTGTTTTATCATTTGTGTTCACTCACGCATGTGCACTTTGTGTTTATACACGTTTATGTGTGTTTATATATGTGTGTGTATAAACACGTTTATACATGTGTTTATACACGTTTATGTGTGTTTATATATGTGTGTGTATAAACACACATACACATTTTTTCCTGAACTATTTGAAGGTAAATTATATATATCATGGCTCTTTCTTCCTATGTAAGTAAGTCAGTGTATTCCCTAAGACTAGAGATACTCGCTTATACAACAATAGAACAATTACATTTTGTAATTTACTGTAATAATTTTAACCCAATAACATTCTTTATGGCATTTCCTCCCCTTCAGTACAAGATCCAGTCTAGGGTCAGGAATTGCATTTACCTGTCATGTCTCTATCCTCTCTTAGTGTGAACCATTTCCATGGCCTTTCTTTGACATTTTTAAAGAATAATACTCCCACCCCCTTTTTTCCCTAACAGAACACTCTTCATTTTGTCTGATGTTTTCTAGTGATTAGATTCAGACTACATTCTTGGATGAAATACTATACACAATGTCCACTGTCTCTCTTTGGTGATGTTGATTCTAATCACCTGATCTGGGTTTTGTTCCATTTCTCCAGTCTATAATTGCTTTTTTTTTTTTTTTTTTTTTTTTAAACCCTTACAACTAATAAAGGGCCTATGGAGAGACACTTTAAGACCATTTTCTTCATCAAAATTTCCCCCCAGATTTAATATCTATTGATGATTCCTGCCTGATCCAGTCTTTACTAAAATGGTTGTATCATGTTGATGTTTCACAGTCTTTGATAAACATTTTACCACAAAACTTACCAATCTTTTCCTTTGTTGCTTAAACATTTTATGTCCTTTATTTATTTTTATTTTTTTTTAACGTTTATTTATTATCGAGAGACAGAGAGACACAGAGCGTGAGCAGGGGAGGGGTAGAGAGAGGGGGAAGCACAGAATCCGAAGCAGGCTCCAGGCTCTGAGCTGTCAGCACAGAGCCCGACGCGGGGCCCGAACTCACAAACTGCAAGATCATGACCTGAGCTAAAGTCGGTCGCTCAACCAACTGAGCCACCCAGGCGCCCCTTTTATGTCCTTTTTAAGAATTTTTTTTACTATCCTCAAAGTCCTAAAGATACATCCTTACATTTTCTTCTGAAAGTTCCTTATTCTTTCTTTTTAAAAAATTTTTAACATTTTTATTTATTTTTGAGAGACAGAGCATGAGCCAGGGAGGGGCAGAGAGAGAGGGAGACACAGAATCTGAAGCAGGCTCCAGGCTCTGAGCTGTCAGCACAGGGCCCGATGCAGGGCTTGAACCCACAAACTGAGATCATGACCTGAGCTGAAGTCGGACGCTCAACTGACTGAGCCACCCAGGTGCTCCTTATTCTTAATTATTCCTTATTCTTAATTATTATTTTAAGCAATATTTTAAGTAATCCAGAATAAATCAATTTCATATACTAAGCAGTATTTTAAGCAATCCAGAATTAATCAGTTTCATATACTCTATGAAAGTCAGGCAAAAATAGTGTTGTTATAGTTGCCTGTTTTCAGTGGGTTTCAATTTTTTTAAGTTAGTTTTGTGTGTGAACAATTTCTGGATTCTAAATTTAATCATATTTTAGCATGGGGCGCCTGGGTGGCTCAGTCGGTTGAGCGTCAGACTTCAGCTCAGGTCATGATCTCAAGGTTTGTGAGTTCAAGCCCCACGTCGGGCTCTGTGCTGACAGCTCGGAGCCTGAAGCCTGCTTCGGATTCTGTGTCTCCCTCTCTTTGCCCCTCCCCTGCTTGCGCTCTGTCTCTCTGTCAAAAATAAATAAAGATTAAAAAAATTTCTTTTAAATTATATTTTAGTATGATGTATATTTTAAACAATGTTTGGTTTCTTTAGAAAGTGGTTAACCTCTCAGGTCTGGAATATTCTCTGCTTTTGTTTCTAAACAACTTAAACAGGGCACTCATAAGGCTAGTAACTGACATCTAATACTTAAAATGATACCATCATTGTTCCTACTTCAGAGATGTGTAGGTGGCGACTTGTTGAGGGGAAATTAACTTCTTTAGGTAGGAAAAAGGTAAATGGGGGGGGGGGTGGGAATTGTCACAATTTAATGCTTACACTGATCCCTGAAATTCTGCATCTGCAAGGTCGAACTAGGAGAAAAACAGAAAAAGCAGCCAGTCTGCTTTGTAGACAGACCAATCTTAAGTCTCTGTTATTTCCACGTCTCAAGCAATTACTAAAAAATTTCCAAAGCCTAGCTGTTCTTCTATCAGAAAACAAGTGAAATGAATATAGTAGAAATTAAAAAGTTAGTAATGTGTTCCTAGCCTATGTTAGAAGTAGAGCAAAACCTCCCTAGTTCAGAGCAGAGTCAGAAGGAAACTTTTCTCTCGCTTAATACACAGCGTGTATTAAGCAACTGTATTAAGCAGGTCCTACGCGACACAGAAAATGCTAGCATTACACTAATGAAAAGCCAGGATTGTATCGGCTTTCAAAAAATGTATATAATCTGTGTTATTGTCCAGTGCTAACTATGGTAGAGAGGGAAACAAGAAAAAAAGAAGCAGAAGCATGAAAACACCTTAACTGAAATTGGACCTACAGACATCTGCATTCTAGAGTCAGAAAGCTGCTGTGAGAGGCGGAAAACCAGACTTGGCGTCGTCCACTGGTGTTTAGCATGAGTCTGATCCTCTCACTAATGTTCAGGGAAAATGCACACACCAGAAAAACAACCGCTTAATTTCATCTTCTCTGTCTGACCCAGCATATTATACTGTTCCTTAATAGTTCAAGTGGCAGTGAGTACTACACAACCCAGATAGGAATGTTTTAGAGATGTCCTCATAAGTTGGTAACTCAAATCAATTATAGGTCATTTCAAACTCAGCAAGACGAATCAGGACAAACACTATTCCGTAAGAGAATGACAATAACTCTTAAATGATAGCTTAATTATGAATCTATGATTGTTCTAGAGGTTCTGTGAAAAGTAATGCCAAAACAGAAGCTGGAAATCATCTCAAGCCCAGACTTTAATCCCTTAAATAACAATGACTTAAAATACTGATATAAAACTTTCACTGGAATCTGAAGGGGATCTCTAATACCTTGGACTTCAGATGTGCAGCAGGAATATTAACTTAGAAACTACCTTAAAATGCTTGTGTCCTATGATCAATAGGAAACACCAAAATTTCTGCCAAGGGTCAGCTTTTCCTTAAGTTCCATTGCAACAGCTGGTTGGTAATTACTACATTTCCGTGCTATAAAGAAATGCTATTCTGATGTCCGTGTATAAACAACAGTATGAGTACTAAAATAAAATTATACTTTAGAGTTAATGCCAGTAAAACATACTTATTTGTTTAAGGAGGTACAGTTGTTTACTTATTTGTCTCCAGTCCTCAATCAAATACCAGTCTATCTGCCTCAAACTAAATGTATTTTTGTTAGATGATGACAGCTAATTTCAGGGCCACAATTTATTACAAATAAACATTAAAAACAAAACAAAGACGGGTATAAACTTAATTCTTCTGTTTAATGAATAACAAGGAAGCAAAGAAATCCTTGGGAACCAAATATCATAGCAGGGTTACCAAGAAAAGACTTAGTGAATTCCTCAAAGCTTTCACCAAAGAGTTATATTAAATTTCCTTTCGGCAACAAATAAATTGGTTTCTCACTGGTAGAAGCTTAGGTCAGTCATCTAAATCAGGGAAAGCAGGACTGTATGCCATTTACTGAAGAGTCACTTAAGTATAAACCGTGTCTCTCCCCATGGCATGTTCATGTCCTCTCTATAGAAGATTTACACTGGGGTGGTGGCTGATTATCTTGATTCCTCACCACTTAGATTAAAAAAACGAAAAAACAAAAAAACCAACACATCACCGAAGCTTTAAAAGCTTGCATAAAAACATGGAAATATCTCTATTTTCTTTTTATTTTCTTTCACACTGGAACACGTGGATCTGAAATTCGGTGATACTGGGAAGAAAGAATAGGGTTCCTAGATTCATAGGGAAGCGAGACAGACCCTTGGAGCCCTCTCACCTGTGACACTGTGATGCTGCATTTCTTGGCCAGCTCCTCTTTGGCTTCTTCACTGGGGTAGGGGTTACTGAGGTGTGAGTAAAAATATTCATTCAAGATTTCGGTGGCCTGTTTACTGAAGTTACGCCTTTTTCGTCTATGACAAGAAGCAAAAGAGAATTACAGTTATAATCGGTCTTAACCAAGGAGGGATATATTGATTAGGATCATACAAAAAAATTAGATTTCTATGTTTTAAACATTCTTAGGGTCTGATTTATCACACCAATATTGCAATTACGCTCTTGGCATCCTCCAAAGCACCGTCCAACTCGTGTTAAGATGTAGGATCACTAAAAATACAAGAATGTGAAGCACAATTATCTCTATTCTTTAAATTATGCAACAAGGATCTAATGTGTTATAGGTCCTCAGGGAAGATCCAGTTGAAACAAAGCAGGTAAGGTCTACCAGAGAGCTTAAAGGAGATCGGAGGGTTCAGGGAGAGAGTAGAAAGTTAGGGGGAAGAAAGCCATTAAACATGTATCATGGAAATGATTACAAATTATGAATTATCACAAATTATGAAGGAAAAGTATAAGGGATAATGAAAGCATCTAAGAGGGAAATCTAACATAGATTACAGAGTCCGGAGAGGTTTCCTTGAAGGAGTGACATTTAACCTGAGACCTGGAAAATGTGTAGGAGTTAGTCAAAGAGTAGATGGGAAGAGGAATGAGCAGAGAAAGTGGTCTTGAAACAGAAACAAACTTGGGAATTCCAAAGGGGTAGAGGAGACTGAAACACAGTAAAACTCAGGGAATGTGTGAGTTGAGTATGGAAGGATGGGCAGGTGCCAGGTTATATAGGCTTTGTGGACCCCCTAAGAATTTTTGGATTTTATTTTAAGTGCAACAGAAAGGTATTAAAGGCTTTAAGTTTTATGGGTTTTTTTTTTAAGTTTTTATTTTTATTTATTTTGAGAGCAAGTGGGGGAGGGGTAGAGAAAGAGAGGGAGAGAGAGAGAATCCCAAGCAGGCTCTGTGCTATTAACACTAAGTGGGGCTTGAGCCAACAGACTGTGAGATCATCACCTGAGCCGAAATCAAGAGTCAGACACTTAACCAACTGAGCCATCCAGGTGCCCTGGCTTTAAGTTTTATGTTTTAAAAACATTATTCTGACTGCAGAGAATAGTTGGAGGAGGGCATGAAAGGAAATGTAGATATTTAACTGACTGAGCCACCTAGGCACCCAGAAAATGTAGATATTCAAGGGAACACGTGCAATGATCAAATTGAAGGATGATGGGAACTTGGCATAGGGTGAGAGTAATGGAAATAAAAAAGATTCAAGATCTATCTGAAAGGTAAAAGCAGCAGGACTTGGTGATGGATTGGATGGGGGCAGTGGGTGGAGAAGACAGAGAAGGAAGGTAAAGAAAAAAAATACATTAAGGATTTCTAGATTTTTCTACTCAAGCAACTGCCTGGATTAAGGCATGATTTGCTCACAAGGGAAAGAGGAGGGGAGGAATTTTTTTTTTTTTTTTTTTTGCTGTTTTTACTGGGAAGGTGGTGACAGAGTTAGAAGATCAAATATTTATTAACAATTTATTCCAAATAGCAAAAATGTTATTTATATTTGGGTCTTGTTATTATGATTTTAAAGAATTCCAGCCTGAAAATTAGCATTTGTCAGACTTCATTTTAAGTTAGATCCTCCAGGGGCACCTAGGTGGCTCAGTTGGTTAAGCATCCGACTTCGGCTCGGATCATGATCTCACGATTTGTGGGTTTGAGCCCTGCGTTGGGCTCTGTGCTGACAGCTCGGAGCCTGGAGTCTGCTTAGATTCTGTGTCTCCCTCTCTCTCTGCCCTCCCCCACTCATGCTGTATCTCTCTCTGTCTCTTAAAAATGAATAAATGTTAAAAACAACATCTTAATTAGATCCTACAGCGGAGTGCCTGGGTGGCTCAGTTGGTTACGTGTCCGACTTTGGCTCAGGTCATGATTTCATGGTTCGTGGGTTCGAGCCCTACATCGGGCTCTGTGCTGACAGCACAGAGCCTGGAGCCTGCTTCAGATTCTGTGTGTGTGTCTCTCTCTCCAAAGTAAATAGACATTAAAGAAATCTTTTTAAATAAATTAGATCCTCCATAAAAAAAAAAAAACGTTGAAAAAAAAAAAATTTAAAAAAAAAATTGGGGCGCCTGGATGGCGCAGTCGGTTAAGCGTCCGACTTCAGCCAGGTCACTATCTCGCGGTCCGTGAGTTCGAGCCCCGCGTCAGGCTCTGGGGCTGATGGCTCGGAGCCTGGAGCCTGCTTCCGATTCTGTGTCTCCCTCTCTCTCTGCCCCTCCCCCGTTCATGCTCTGTCTCTCTCTGTCCCAAAAATAAATAAAAAAAAAAAAAAACGTTGAAAAAAGAAAAAAAAAAAATTTAAATAAATTAGATCCTCCAGTAACTAGAAAATACTTTCTCCAAATAATTTTCTTAACACTGTCTTCCAAATAATCATAATGATCTTCTCACTTGTGCTATCCTATACTCAGGAAAGAGTCAGTAGGCAGTTGTAAAATGTGTAGACCCTATGAGATTCTTCTAGTTAAAATGATGTCACTAACATGGCAGGTTAAGTATGTGATCTATGTCTCCACATTAAGGGAGAGTCAAGGGAGGAAGAAATCTAGGCCTGATCAAAACATCTCAGGTTATGAGTCCTGAAATTTCCTAATTTCAATATATTTTGGAAGCTTAAACCGTTGGTCGTTTCCTGAAGGATGAAGAAGAGATTCAAGATCTATTTAGCGATTAAAAGGATGTGATGATGAATTAAAAGGGGGAGGTGGTGAGGAAAGACAGAGAAGGGAAGGAAGGGAAGGGAGAGAAATACTCTAAGAACAGCAGGTGGGACTTTTGCAACAGCCATGCATTCCTTTGACATGGGGGCACTTTGAAGAGGCACCTTCTGCCAGTAGGTGTGGGGGTGAGTAGGGTGGAAAAGGTCTAGAATAGATCTTGAAACTGTCAAATCTATAGATGATTATCTGGCTCACAGATCATATTTGTTGAGACCATACAATAATGACCTACTCATGAAAATCTAAGTTTCTGGCTTCTTATGAAAATTTGGAAGATCGGTCACATGGGCCCCACCTTCTCAGAAGCCAGCCACAGGCTTATTCTAAGTGATGGCTGTGCCCTCAGATAGGCACTCACCTGTTCTAATCCTCACTGTCCCTCATCCAGCCACTGCACTCGATTCCATTATAATAAGCATGTGAATCTGTGACTCTAAGTCTACAACATGGAGTCCAGAGGGCCTTTCCTTGTGAGATGGGATGCTGCTCAGTTCCCGAATGGTTGAATAAAGCCAATTAGATCACGATAACAATAATAATAATAATAATAATAATAACAATAATAACAATAATAAATAAAACATGGAGTCTAGCAGCAAGACCGAGGCTACACTGGAGGGGATGACACAAGGGCATTTCTTTGGGAAATGAAGGGAGGAATGAGCAGGAAGATACCTGGGAAAGTGAAGATCAGCTTAGCTCATTTGTCGACTGTGCCCGGGAATGATTTTACCAAACAATGAAAAACCTTGGAGAACAACTCTCTGGGCACAGCAGAATCCCTCACCCCAGGGACACTGGCCGTGTGCAAATTACTAGAGCACCTTCTACCAGAAGAGCCGAGGGCCGAGGCAAATTTATTCCTGAAAGGTTTGCACTGGTACACACTTCGGCTTGTCCAGTTACCAGGGCAATGTGAGTGTGGCTCTACGGAAAGCCACAGTGAGCAAGGAAACCCTATGATCTGAAAGAGCATGTTTGCCTAGAGTGGGAAAGCCTTGCCTCCCCAGTACAGGAGCTTGTAAAAGGCGCCAGAAGAACACATGGAACTGAAAAGCAGCGCCTGCATTCACTTGAAGGCATTAACACTGAAGGACTTGCTGTTATACTTTGTTTTTCAGGAAAACATTCTGTAGGAAATGCCCATTAAGCATCCCCCTAAGTTTCATTCCCCCCAGGGTTTGGCATACTCTAAATGGCTGTGCCTGAGGCCAGGGTGCCCTGGGGACTGGGTCCCAGGGCTGCGTCCCATCAGCATCACAACAGCAGTAAGAGCAGCCTCTGGGGAGAAGGGGCTCTGCTCCAAGCTCTGCCACCTTCCTATTCCACCTCTGCTCACCCTGGCTTGTTAACACCCTTCCTCTTCTTGGAGGGGAAATAAATCATTTAGGTGTATACATTATGAATGTGGTTATGTTTAAAAAAAAAAAAAAAAGGAAAGAAAAACACACATGTTAACGAGAATGGGAAAGTCTCAGTGGAAATAAGGATAGCAATTGTAAGGAAGGATTCTTTTCTGAAGGAAGTACTTTTAAATATCTCTGTTACATAATATTTTTTATTAAAATATTCAAAACTGAAAAACAGTTTCGAAACGTTTCTTGTTTTCTGACACTACCTCAGCTCTTTGATTTGAGCTATTAAGAAGTATTACGTGGAAACATGCATTCATCTGGTTGGTCAATAAATTACCTTTTGCAGCTTATTATGTTTAAGACGCTTGCTGGATTATAGTGGGGAGTGTGAATGTTCAAGAGTTGGCGGTTGCTTTCAATGACAATGTGGCTTACTCGGGAAGAGAAGAAATGTTCCTGAAAAGCTGTGAGAAAGGCAGTCTGAATGAAGTTTGGTCTAGAGAATTGTAAAAGTGTGCTATCAGGGTTGAAGAGAAGGCAAGGACGAGTCCAGTGATTCCAGTGAGCTTCCTAAAAAGGGAGCATTTAGGCTGGGCCTGGAAGGATAAGCAAAGTCTCACTAAGTCAACAAACACAAGTGCTTGCTCCACTCCAGGCTCCATGCTGGACACCCTCACAGATGACAGATTACTGGTGACCAAGTTGGGGATACGGTTGGGAGAACAGGGTTTACTGTGGAAGGCCAGGGATGAGGGTTGGGGAGGGGGAGGGAAGGAGATGGGATGGTGGCAGGATAAGTGGTTCCAGTCAGAGGAAACAGGTAAGACCAAGAGGGATTTCATTTTGGATTAAACACAGGAAAGAACAATTCAATGATATAATGAGAGCACTAAAAATGTTCAAACCTTGATCTAATAATTCCATTTCTGAGAATTAATCCTTAGGAAATAACCCGAAAGATCAAAAAGTTTCAATGTATAAAGATTTTCACTGAAACACTAGTTTCCATAAAAATCTGATTGTGTGGGTGCCTGGGTGGCTCAGTCGGTTAAACGTCTGACTTCAGCTTAGGTCATGATCTCACGGTCTGTGAGTTCGAGCCCCGCGTTGGGCTCTGTGCTGGCAGCTCAGAGCCTGGAACCTGCTTCAGATTCTGTGTCTCCCTCTCTCTCCGCCCCTCCTCTGCTCATGTTCTGCCTCTCTCTGTCTCAAAAATAAATTAAAAAACATCAAAAAGTTTTTGAAAAAAAAAATCTGATTATGGGTGCTTGGGTGGCTCAGTTGGCTAAGCCTCCAACTCTTGGTTTCGGCTCAGGTCACAATCTTGCGGTTCATGAGTTTGAGCCCCGCATCAGGTTCTGTGCTGACAGCATGGAGCCTGCTTGGGATTCTCTCTCTCCCTCTCTCTCGCTCTGCTCCTCCCCTACTCATGCGTGCATGTTCTCTCTCTCTCAAAATAAATAAATAAACTTTAAAAAAATCTGTTTAAAATAGTATCCTCTTTCCATCAGTTTCTCTTCCCTTATATCGCTTTATTTTCTTCACAGCACTTATCCTGTTACATCTCACTGCATAATTGAATAGAATTGTATAGCACACAGGCATACTGCAATTTTAACACAATGAAGGTTTGTAGCAGCCCTGCATTGAGCAAATCTGTCAGAGCCATTTTCCCAAGTGTTTTTGCTCATTTGGTGTCTCCGTGTCAGATTTTGAGAATTCTTGTGACATTTCAAACTCGTATCTTATTATTATAGTTGTTATGGTGATCTGTGATCAGTGATCTTCGATGTTACTACTGTGACTGTTATTGGGTGCCAAGAAGCACACCCATCTAAGACAGCAAACTTAATAAATGTTGTGGGTGTTTGGATTGCTCCTTCCCCCGACTCTCTCCATCTTGTCAGGCCTCCCTATTCCCAGAGACACAACAATATGGCATTAGGTAGGTCAATGAGTGACCCTACAATGGTCTCTAAGTACCCAAGTAAAAGGAGTGAAAAGTACATGTCTCTCACTTGAAATCAAAAGGTAGAAATGACTGAGCTCAGTGAGAAAGGCATGTCTTTATTAAGCTTAGTAAGACAGCCAAAACCCAGGCCTCTTGAGCCAGTCAACCAAGTTGTGAATGCAAAGGAAAAGTTGGGGTTTTTTTATTAAAAAAAATTTTTTTTAATTTTATTTTGGGAGAGACAGCATGAGCCAGGGAGAGAGGCAGAGGCACAGAGAGAGAAAGAGACAGAGAGAGGGAAAAAGAGAGAATGAGAATCTCAAGCAGGCTCCAGGCCCAGCGCAGAGCCCGTTGTGGGCCTCAATCCCACAACCCTAGGATAGCGACCTGAGCCAAAATCAAGAGTCGGACACCCGACCGATGGAGCCACCCAGGCTCCCCAAAAGGAAAAGTTCTGGAAGAAAACTGAATGCGGTCTTCCAGTAAACACATGAACGGTAAGAAAGTGAAAACAGCCATATTGTTGATGGAAAAAGTTTTAGCGGTCTGAATGGAAGCTCACACGGGCCAGAACATATGCTCTGAAGCCAAATTCTAACTTAGAACAAGGCTCTCTTTTCAATTCTGTGAAGGCTAAGAGAGGTGAGGAAGCCACAGAAGAAAAGTCTGAAGCTAGTAGGGGTTGGCTGGTGAGGTTTAAGGAAAGAAGCCATCTCTATCACAGAAAAGTGCAAGCTGAAGCGGCAAGTGTTGATACAGAAGCTGCAGCAAGTTAACTGGAAGAACTGGCTAAGATAGTTAATGAAGGGGACTCCACTAAACACCAGATTTTCAATGTAGGCCAAACAGCCTTCTATTAGAAGAAGATGCCATCTAGGACTTTCATAGCTAGAGAGGAGAAGTCAATCCTGGCTTCAAAGCTTTAAAGGACAGGCTGTGGCTCTCTTGTTAGGGCTAATGCAGCTGGTGACTTTAAGTTGAGGTCAGTGCTCACTGACCATTCCGAAAATTGTAGGGCCCTTAAGCATTATGCTAAATCTACTCTGCCTGTGCTCTACCAGTGGAACAACAAAACCTGGCTGACAGCACCCCTGTTTACAACATGGTTTATTGACTATCTTAAGCCCACTGTTAAGACCTACTGGTCGGGGAAAAAAAGATTGCTTTCAAAATATTACTGCTCATTGACAATGCACCCGGTTACCCAAGAGCTCTGATGGACATGGACAATGAGATTATGTTTTCATGCCTACTAACATAATATCCATTTTGCAGCCCATGGATCAAGGAGCAATTCTGACTTTCAAGTCTTATCGTTTAAGAAATACATTTTGTAGGAGTGCCTGGGTGGCTCAGTAGGTTGTTTCCGACTTCAGCTCAGGTCACGATCTCACGGTTCATGGGTTCGAGCCCTGCACTGGGCTCTGTGCTGACAGCTCAGAGTCTGGAGCCTGCTTCTGATTCTGTGTCTCCCTCTCTCTCTGTCCCTCCCCTGCTCATGCTCTCTGTCTCTCAAAAATAAATAAATGTTAAAAAAAAAAAAAAAAAAAAGAAATACACTTTGTAAAGACACAGCGGCCATAGATGGCGATTCCTCTGATGCATCTGGACAAAGTAACTTGAAAACCTTCTGGAAAGGATGCACCATTCTGAGGCCATTATGAACCTTTAAGGGAACCATTAAGGGAAGTTGATTCTAGCTCTCATGGTTTTTTAGTGGAGGAAATCACTGCAGATGTGGTGGAAACAGTAAGAGAAGTAGAATTAGATGTGGAGCCTAGAGGTGGGGCTGAGTTGCTGCCAACTCATGAGAAAACTTGAATGGATGAGGAGTTGCTTGTTATGAATGAGCACAGAAAGTGATTTCTTGAGATGGAATCTACTCTTGGTGAAGATGCTGTGAAGATGGTTGAAGTGACAACAAAGGATTTAGACCATTTTATTTTTTTATTTTCTAATTCAGAGGAGAGCGAGAGTGAATAGGGGTAGAGGCAGAGGGCGAGGGAGTCTTAAGCAGGCTCCGTGCTCAGCAGAGAAACTGATGCAGAGCTTGATTCCATGACCAGGGATCATGACCTGAGCTGAAATCAAGGTCGATGCTCAACCAACTGAGCCACCCAGGCACCCAAGAATTTAGAATTTTATATAAATTTAATTGATCAATCAGCAGGGTTTGAGAAGACTGACTCCAATTTTAAAAGCAGCTGTACTGTGAGTAAAATGCTATCAAACAGTATCACATGCTACAGAGAAATTGTCTGTGAAGAGTCAATCGTGCAGCAAACTTCATTGTTGTCTTAAGAAATTGCCACAGCCACCCCAGCCTTCAGCAACCATCACTCTGACCAGTCAGGAGCCATCAACATTGAGGCAAGACCCTCCACCAGCAAAAAGATTACAATTTGCTGAAAGCTCAGATATAGCTTATACTTTATACAAATGTTTTATTTAGTCAGGGTAAATTTTTTAAAAAGCAAACCGAATTATGCATATTGTACCATCACAAAAACATTTTTTTAAGCCCCCAAACCAGAAGGAAACATATTAAAGCATTTACAGTGAGTTTTTTTCTTTAGGTAGCAAAAATGCGGTTGTCTTTTATCTTTCAGCTTTCTATTCTATAGGTTTTCCAATTTTCCATACTGAGCTTGGGATTTTTCAAATAGGGAAAAAACACAAAACTTTAAAGAATCTTAACAAAAAAGTAATTCAGGTGAGAACAGGTCACATTAGGCCTTAAGTGCTAGGTTAAGTAGCGTGTGAGTTATCCAGCATGGAAAAGCTACTTGTGATTTTTAAGGCATCACAGAGATGCTGCAGAAACAGAAACGGAGTGTGGAAGAGGGGTGAGAAAGGGATTGAGGCTGGAGACAGGGAGGCACAGGAGAGGACCACGCTGGTCCAGGTACAAAATGGTAGGCAAGGATTGAGCGGTGTGTGGGCAGGAAGAGTGAGCTAATGTGAGAAAGGCTGAAAACTGGTGACTAATTCAGTACGGAAGAAGAAGGAAGCGGAAATGATCTGGGGCTTTCCTTAACTAGAACAGTAGTATAGTTGGTGGCATGTGTTTCTTTGTTGGGCCCTAAGGCAGAGCTCTGGCGTGAACACCCTTCCACAACCTGTTTTCCAGTTGAGAAGCTAACTTATTTTCTTCAATGTTGCAAAATGTGGATGATAATTACCACCTCTGTCAGATTGCAAGGGAGAGAAAGCAAAACAAATCAGAAACTCCTTTCCAAAGCTGAAGGCTGATCACAAGCTTTAGCAATGCCCAAGAGGCATCCCTGCTGAGGCAGCATGTAGCAGGAACGTGACAATTCAGTTACGTCACCCAGTAGGTCCAACACACCATATACAATTGATTAACTCCTGCAAAACTCGGTGAACGTTTCAGATAAAAGGGAAATTGTTATCCCTACAGGAGAAACTGACAGGCTTTCTTCCTTGATTTGGAACAACGATAGGCGGAGTTTTGTGGTAATTGCTATGAACTACAACACCACTTCCTTCTTGGGGACACTAGTATTTCCAAATATTTTCTTATAATGTGCACAGCTGATGTAACATCAAGAAATTCTTAGACCACAAGCCTTTGTTAAAGTACAGAGTTACACATACTGAAAATTATCCTTAAAACTACTTTGTAGCATCAGAATTATAGGCTCCATCTTCCTAAGTCATTAGTAGCAGCACTAAATCCTGTTTCCTGAGTCACCAAACTGGTAGCTAATAGGTCCACCCCCAAACAAGAGGAACCATGACAGTGCAGGCACCATGAGGTGATATTAGCTATCTATTGTAGAGAAGAGCTCTTATACCCAAATTAAAGAAGAATCTAAGACCAACTGGCCAGTTTTACAGAAAATAATATACAAGGAGTGAAAGGGGGGGGGGGGGGGAGAGCCATGCAACAGATTTGTGGCCTCACATACCTGGCATCAAGGAACCTTGATCTTAAAATCATAACTGCTTCACAAGTGCTTTGTTTGAGCTGCATCTGAATGGAACTAAATTTTCGATGGATGATGCCCACCATTCTTTCAATTTCTTTTGGGGAAATGGGACGTGTTCTACTCTGCTCTCGGAGAAGGTTCATCACATGTGTAGTGAATTCATTACATGCCTGTAAAGGGGAAAAAAAGTCACTCCTTAGGAATCTGGTATTTTAGATTATCACACCCAAACATTAACATCTAAATTTCCACCTCATTTGCAATTGCCAGTGGTGTTATGCAGTGGGTAGGGTAAAATGAAAACTAAGACACTTGTCAAATGGCAGTGGTAGTTAGATGGGGCAGCAAGAATTCTGAAACTATGAATGGCCTGGACATGCAAAGGAGGCATATCGCACTCAACTGTCCTTCCCCTCACCCTTTTCCCAGTTCCAAAATGAGGTTTTCCCACTGGAGGATATGCTCTACCAACTCCTATGGATAAGTAGGAATATATGTTTATTGTCAATACTAAGAACCTCTTATTTTCTCTGGGGTTCCACATTTATTCAACAAATGTTTACAGAAGGACTATGGAGTGCAAACTCTTCCCGATGCTATTAAGGTATAGAGAAAGGAGCAAGATGTGGACCCGGCCTTTACTATGATAAAATAAATATATAAAAAATTCTCAAACAAGGCGGTCTTTCCAAAGTGTCACAGGAAGATATGAATAAGTGTTTCCTAAGTTCCAAGGAAGGAGTGTCCTCCTGTGGAGGCAGAGATCACATCAGGCTTCACGGCACAGTGACATTTGGGCTTTAAAGAATAGGTAGGATTTTTGAAAAGTGGATAAAGATGGAAACTAGGAAGAATGCTAGGCACAAGAAAAACCACGGAAATAATATGCAGCAAGTTCAGAGGATGAGAGAGAGTATGTAGAGAAGAAGAGGGGATTCAGATCCATCCTGGCATGTAAAGGGCCTTGGACGTCAAGCATGCCAACGTCCCAGTAAAATTTAGCTATGGTGTCCGCCTTATCCATAGATATGGGCCATCCGTGGAAGATGGGTAAAGCAGCTCAACTCTTCAGGGGACGTGCAGTAGGAAAAGAAGGATCAGAGCTGGGTCTCGAGGTTCTAAGTGAACAATCCTCAGCCCTTGTTTCAGTTCACCTATATTCTTTTAGACCTATAAAACCAAGTAACGGGGCCCACGCTGAAATCTAGTACTGCTTTGGTAAATAAAGCATCAGTTTACACCCTTGAAAAAAAGAACATCTTCTGGCATTTTCATTAAAAAGGCATGACAGGAGATTCTGCATCTTACTGTACAGATGCCCCTGGTAGGGCGAGCAGACAGAACAATCATTGATCACCGCAAGACACAGTTTGAAGCTATAATAATGTCCACTTCCCTATAGATACCCTGAACATGGCTCACATATAGCACATGATGGTTTTTCTAACTGCTCATTAGAGAACTAACCTTTCAAGTAAGTTCACTGGGTGTTTCAGTTACTCTAAGCTTTTAGGGAGCTTTTCTATAAATATTTCTAAGGTGAAGTAAAATGAGTCTTGCTTATCAATGAAAGGATTTTGGGGGGGTATATCTTAGGTCTTATGCAATTTAAGTGAGCAGTGACCCTATGTTACACTTATGGGATTCTTTGGAGTGTAGAATTATGCATTGTACACAGTGGGCATCCAATAAACATCTATTGATTGGTCAGCCGTATTACAATTTGAGAGTAATGTTGATTAATATCTGTACATACATTGTCCCTGAACTATATGTGAGGGATTCTTAACTTGGAGTCCATGGATAAGTTTAGAATGTCTAGGAGTCCCTGAAATCTTATCCAAGTTGTGTGTGCCTGTGTAATACCTGAAGGGATAACTGTGGAGTTTTGTTTTCAGATTCTTAGCCAGTTTATAACTAAACAAGGCTACGAACTATTATCCTAGGTTGTGACATAGTAAAATGTCAAGGAACTGTGTAGCTCTAAAACCAGAAGTTCTATCTTTAAGGAAACCAAAATAAAAACAGACTTAAGACTGTCCCCCATTATATTACTTTATCTACCTTAGGCCAAACTGAAAACAAGTGGTCATCCTGACAAGAAATATATGTACTTATTTTTTCTTGTGCTTTCTCTAAAGAGATGTTCATATAATTTCAAAATGATATAACTTGACAAACTCTACCCCTCAGTTTTGTTATCAATAAAATGAAGAAAATTAGACTAGAACTATGTCCCTACACTGGGATCAGAAAGTATGTACTTCTATAGCTAGTTCCAGAGAATGTTAATACATGGTCCCAAAATATAGTATATTTGGAAAATGCAGAGTTAAGCAAAAATTTTTAAGCTTTTTTTTTTTTTTTTTTTTTTTTGCAAGACTCCTCAATACTAATACAGCAATGTGCACAATAAATCTTCAAGGGGGAATGGTATAGCCAACTTTTCCCAAATAAATTTGGTTATAAAACCTCTTTTCTCTAGAGTAGTGCTGTCCAAAAGAAATATATCGCAAGCCACATATAAAATTTAAAAAAACCTCTCATAGCCACATTAAAAAAATAAAAAGAATCAGGTGAAATTAATTTTAAAAATATATTTTATTTAACCCAATATACGAAAACTATGAACATTTCAACACATAACCAATATTTAAGAAACACAGTTAGTGACGTATGTTACATTATCTCTTTTGGTTCACTTTCTAACCCGGTATGTATTTTACATTTATAGCACATCTCAACTCATACTAGCCAGATTTCAAGTGCTCGACATCTACACGTGGCTGGTGGTAACCGTACTGGACAGCACAGCTCTATAGCATCTTGGGGACCCATGTGCTAAGAAAAACTCTTTGGGAAACCGAATACTAAGTAATCTTTGATGCTTCTTTGTTTATCCTTCACCACCCTGCGTTCACACAAACACACGCAAAGAGAAAGTTTCATTTATGAATGTCCTTGGTGAAGCAAGAGAAATTATTCATCTTATTATATCCCAGCCCTTCACTAGGTCGTTAATATTCTGTGTGACAAAATGGGAAACAAACAAAAAGCACTCTACTGCATATCAACAGACAGTTACCTTGAGAAAAAGCACTTATGTGATTGTTTAAGTTGTGAGCTAAAGCTGCTTTTTTCATGGGACACCATTTTTTCTTTTTAAAGCAAAACCAACAAATTCTAATTATTCAGACTTGGGTATTTGGCAGATGCCCTCAAAAATGAACAAAGCGTGCTTGTCATGTAAAGGAAAAGAGCTGACAGTAGTGTCTGTCGTAATGAATTTGAGCTTTCAAGTGAAAATTAGAATTTTGCAAAACTTGCATCCACCACTGTTAGCTTAACAGTTTCTCCGTGGACTTTCTGATTAGTTTGATGTTGATACTAATAAACATATTTTGGTATTATATAATGAAATGTGTCAACACTGGAAGATATACGTAACTCAGTGAACCAATACTTTCCAAATGATTAATGCATGATGTTACAAAAATATGCATAGGTAGAAGATCCACTCCAAGTGCATATTAGACCGATGGATTTGAAAGGAACAGAGTACAAAGAGTTAATTGATATGGGTTCAGACTCTGCACTGTAACTAACCTTTAAGAAATTACAGCTTGCCGAGTTTTGGTGTAATATCAAAGAAGAAAGTCCACAGCTATCTGAAAATGCTATTACCACTCCTGCCTTTTCCAATGACATATTTGTGTGAGGCCAGATCCAGATGTTCTTTGTATTATTTCAACCACAATGACAACAGATTGACTGCAGAAGCACATTTAAGATCCAGGTGACTTCTATTGAGCCCAACATTAAAGAGTTTGCAAGAATATAAAAACAATGTCATTCTTCTCAATAGATGCTGAGGCTTTTGGGAAAATAACAGGTTTTTACAAAAATGGTATTTAGGTTAACATAAAATGATTCATTATTGCTATTTTAAGACTAATGAATGAATCCTTTTAATATTTCTGAGTTTTAATTTCTATTATAATAAATGTTGACAGATATAATCCACCAAACAAAAGCTCTTGGGGGTCTCCAATAAGTTCTAAGAGTCTAGGTCTTAAGACCAAAAGGCTGGAGTACTGCGGCACTGGAGTATGGAAGCATTTGTAATTTGCACACAGAACATTGCAAATTCCTAAAAACCTAGCTTGCACATTATGGTTACATATATCTTTGACAGGGTGTACGTCTTGATAAATAATTCAAAACTCCTATGTGAATGATCCCTGAGATGCAAGCTCTCTTACGTTTTTCTCTGGCTGCATTTTAATCTCTCCAGAAAGAAAGTTTGCCTATGGTTTCTAGGAAGCATGTGAGGGAAAAAAAGGGTTAAAAGCAAAAAGTTTCTGCATCTAAAAACTCATAATTTCCTAAAACATTTGCTGAATGTCTCACAACTTATTAAGTGAACTCATCTATGAATGCAAATGCTGATTAGCAATTTGGCAATAGCCCAACATTCACAGAATTCACATAGCTTTTCTTTAAACCAGTAGTTCATACATGATTAATTAGAACATCTCATTTATGTAGTGTGCACTTTAGCTCATTACTCTAAGTAAAATTCGTTAAGTATTTACATTTAGATAATTAAAATCTGGGTACACCCTTAAGAAAGATGCATACACTTTAGGCAAAGTGATTTTTTTCCTTTATACCACTGAAAGTAAATTACAGCCTCATTTACAGCATCATCTGTACCAGTTTCAGAGCAGAGCACAGTACTGCCTCATCTTCTATTCCTTAAAAGGTATACATTTTTTAAGCAGATAAATGCAGTAAGAATGATCAAATGATTGCAGAGTTGTTTTGAAGGGCCACCCAACCACATACTAGCATCGATGCCGTTTATAATGTGGGATGCTCATTTATCACAACCTCAATCACACTTACAAGACTGGAGTATTAAAATAGACTTTGGAGAAATTTTTCATTGCCTTATTATTTTTCCAGGTGAAATTATCGGTTAAAAAAATTTCTGGTCAATGTCCACAATACAAATGTAGTAACACCTTGGTTAATTAGAATATTTAGGAAATGAGAGTTTCGACTCCTTGAATTTTCTGAGCTAAAGCAATGGCAGAAGCCTCTTTTTCTTTTAATCCAGATGTTGAAACTATCTAGGATGCATTTTTGCTTGTGTTTTAAAACACACATTGCAAGAACATAGTTAACTGAACACAAAGTATGAAAAGATCTGCCTGATAAAAACATTTTCAATCAATTCTTATTATGAGCCTTTCTCCTTGTCATTGGTTCCCTTCTCCTTAAAAACCCAAAACCAGTTAAGGATTTGAACTATTTGGATAATGTTTTTAACGATATTTATTGGCTAGTAAAACTGTCTCCTCAATATCCATACATATTTCGTTCACACTCAAAGTTTTCAGAGTGCCGAGTTAAAGTTGTGTGGCGGTGCTTTTTTCAGTTGTGAATTCAAGACTCAATCCCTTTCTTGCCTGTAAATTCACATCAACAAATGTAAAAATATAAAATCAGACAGTGAGCAAGCACTGACTTTAGAGGAAGCTTTAAAATGGGTAAGTGATCAGATCTAACAACCGAATTGGTCTTTTGTAACCATCCAGAGAAGCTGACTGTAGTCAACAGATCATGATACCCCCATTCTAAAGTCCACTTTTCAAAGAGAATAAATCTCTATTAAAAGTTATTGCCTCTCAAATTTGCATGCATCCATTTTCTAGCTGTCTTTATAACCTTGCAAGTAACTCTGGTCCAATACCATAGATTTTGTATTTATGGAATGTTTATTAAATCAACAAATTCTTCTTGTTTTGGATAAAAGTCAACACCTAAAGATTTTTCCTAATCCAAGTGGAATGAGACAAATATGTGTAAGGAGCAGCCACAAAGATGAAATATCTACTGTACCTCAACACTTCTTACCTAATTACATGATTTAGGGACCTATCTCGTAAGGGTTTCATAAGGATTATATTATACATGCTAAGGTCTTTGCACAGAGCCTAGGACGTAATTAATATTTAATAAATGGCAGTTATTGTTGACAATGAAAATGGCAATTTTATGAAATTCATATTTTGTATATGTTAGCTATTCTGCAAGCAGTCCCTACTCTGATTACCTAATACAGTTAATATAGTCAGGCCTTCCCACTTCCTGAATTATACAGACAGAAGCTGAAAACAAAAGAGTATTCACATATTAAAACAAGTCATTTGATTAATCAAGTTTGTGGTCAAAGAGACATTTGGTACATAGAGCTAATAATGCAGAAACTTGGAGGAAAAAAAGGGGAACATTCAAACACACTTTCCAGCCAAGGAAAAGACCCAGCATGAAAGCTGACAAGAAGTAAAACCTTTCCCTTGGAGCAATCGGTGACAAAGCCTTGCTTGGGAAAATGAAATATAAAGTTTCCATCAGAGAGTACCCTTTTGTCTGTCCGGCCTCTTAAGCTACACAATCTCTCATGTAATAACATCAGTATTTTTTTTAACCTGATAAAAATAAAACTCCTTTACAAGCAAAGGAGATTTTGCCAGCAAATGTAAGCACATAATGTTGAGATCCTCGACAAGCACAAGGACATGCTTTTACAATGGTTTAGGCTCCACACTCAATTTCCATTCCTCCCACGATTAAGTCCTTGCAGTCTGAAAGTCTGGTAGTAGCTAAACATTACCTGGTTAGTCTTGGGCACATTTGGTGTACATGCTTGCTTCCAGTGCTTTACCTGATTTGAGGTGAATTCAAAAGACATCTGTGAACCCGGGAAGCAGGTTCCCAGATGCTCGGGGAGGGTTGGGACCCTTACAACACTTTCGCCTTCAGCAAAAATGTATTTCAATATAATTATAGTAGATAGCTTTCAATATGTCATCTCTATTATAGCAGCTGTAAATTATGAAGTGAATTGCCTGTGTACAAGCATTTCTTCTGGTACAAGCAAAGTGGGAGAGCGGCACAGGGCATGATATATCTTTTTCTTTTTAACTGAGAACAAACGTCTAAGTCAAATTTCATTCGCAAAAACCACGTGTCCATTTCCCTTTGGAAGAGAGGTGGAGGAAGCCAGAAGACCCTCAATTCTTAAAATCAGGCTTCCCAGGACCCTAGGCTCAAGTTCATTAGGAATTCACTTATTCTAATAGTTGGGCCCTTCCTTGTAAGACTATTTTTGAAAGGTAGTGTAAAAGCGTTTTTCAAAACTTGTAGCTAATCAACAAAAAGACAAAGAAGCAACCGGGTTTGTTTTTTTTTTTTCATAGCCAAAGAGGGAAGCAATGTACCCCAAACGAAGTGTTGTAAGACAGGAGCTGCAAACTCTGGAAAATTATATATTCCCGTTGGGTGTTAGGATCAACAAGAGAAAAGTAAAATAGTTTTGTTTCGTTTTGGGTGGTAGTAATATTCAAGAACCTTACTGTACTATATATTCTATGCCTAATATTTCAAAAGTGTGTATAAGTGAATTTAGATGGTTATCATCAAAAATCATTTTATCTGAGCCTATGTAATGAAGACATATGATCAAAGGATATTTTCTGGAGGGAAAAAAAGGACAGGATTTTAAAGACCGTACCATTCCTAAAACACACACATAAAACTGAGCCTTGGGGCTTGGATTTAATTTTGCTCAAAGTGTAGCTCTAGTCTGCTTAGCTTTGTAAATGTGGCTGTGCTTATAAGGTACTTTAATTTACTGCAGTGGTAGTGTTTGTTAATTTTATGGCAATCTAAATCTAAACAGGCTTCAGATACATTTTCATTACAGCTTCGTTGCAAAACACAGTAGAGTGAATAGCTCTAAGATTCCAATGTAGTTTATTTCTCTCAGTAAAAGACTCAACACAATTTTCTGATGAATCCACTGCCTTAACATGTATGTTCTTCCTATTTACTAACAGGCTTCTGTCACTTGGAATACCTGTGTTCACTTTTAGGAGGAAAAATATGCTTTCTGGAAAGTGATTAAGATAGTTGTTTTTTCCAGCTGTATTCTGATCCCATTCTAAATGCAAGTCCACATGGGCAAATGAGAAACAACCAGAATGTACTGAATTATTTTCCAATTCTATATAAGTAGCAAGCATAATTCAATGGAAATGGAAGGTATATTGTCAGAAATTGATTTCAATACCTGATTTGGACACTAACCAGATGTGTGACATTGGACAAATCATTTAACTTGAGTCTCATTTTCTCATCTATAAAATAGAAATTATAATGCCATCTATTTTGGAAATGCCATCCCCTCATCTCCCTTGGTTCTGCTTAGCCCTCCTAGTTGCTCCAAAGCATATCCCTAGGAGGTCTATCGCAGATAAAGCCTACAACTTATATACCAAAAACTTGTAAAAAGCAAACAAACAAAAAAACAATTGACTATCTTCTGTTAAAACTCACTGATCTAATAACTTAGGAACTACAGACAGAAGAGCTATAAAATCCAGCCCCAAAGACAACTCAAGAGATATAAATGCTGCTGTGTTGTTTCTAGAACTGAAAATTCAGAACCTACAGAAGAAAATCTGTAAACTTAAATTCTGTTATTCAGCCAACCAGTCATCACACTCCATCTATTTATTTGTTCATAATACTGCAGCGATTTCATGTCTGTATTTTTCCTTCCGAAAGTGTTAAAAATGAGCAAGGAAATGTATACTTAAACGGTTTTTATTAGGTTACTGAATATATTGGGAAATAAGATTCATCATTATACTTTAAAACTCATTATTTCCCAATATGATATTTAATCCAAAAATTCCAAATATACATAGTATAGATTAACTTATGAAGAACTTGTGTGTATTCTCAAAGGAAAAGCAAAGAAATCCCCCTGGTGACAGTGACTAATGACAGCCTCACCTAACTTCCAGCAGGGCTACAGACGAAGTTGATGTGAAGAACCATGGCAGGAGACAGTAAGGAAATCACCTTAATTTCTGAGCCAAAAAAGTCGGGCCATTTGGTCCCTAATACTATATAGATCTTTCCATGCAAGGTGACTGGTGGTATTTATTTAGTAAGTATGTATAGATGTATTTAACAAAGTTATGCGATTAAGATTATGCTACAAATTGGAATCATTTTCTTCTGTTTATGCTCAGGGCAACTTTTTCAACCATGACTTATTTTGTTTACTCTCAATTATTCATATGTCAAATCAGAAAGCTCCATTTTTTTGCATATACACACACAAGATAATTTTTCCAAAATTCTTATTTGCACATCTTCTACCAAAAATTCCTACCGAGACTAGAGATACAGTTTGAGACCCCAGAAAGTACTATTCAGAAAAAAAACCAAACACGTATCTTATAATATTAATTTATATTATATTTTAACATAAAGCTACATAAATTTTCTACCCTTCCTCAAAACACACTCACCTCTGGAACAGAATCCTACATTTGCTTAATGCCACCACATCCAGAATACTTGAGAAGACAATGAAAAAAATAACATATACTACTGAAACTACGCAGGGAACTCAGAAAAAAATCAGTAATAAAACTGACCAGGAGACCCACATCTTACTAAAGTGTTCCGACTTTAAGAAGTGCCTGACTGTACAGTGAAATGTCTGTGGATGAAATGGTATGATGCCTAAGCCTTGCTTGAAAACACTCCACCAAAACCAGAACAAGGTAGGTAGGTAGGTAGGTAGGGGTGTGTGTGTGTGTGTGTGTGTGTGTGTGTGTGTGTGTGTAATAGGCAAAATAAAGTTGGCAAAATACTGACATTATTTATCTGAGTGATGGATGTCCAGGCAGTGTCTTATTCTAGGTTGGGCTCTATAAAACTGCCAATCCTGTTTTTGACCTAAAAACTTGGCAATTTCACAGGATTCAACTTAATAATGTTATCTTTCTTTTTGGACACATTTTTTTTTTTTCCTATAATAATGGTTTGTTTGTTTTTTATTATCTGCTAGTGAGAATTCTTCAAACTAAACAGGATTTCAGGTTTACTAACAACTAAAATATGTTTAAAACAAACTATCAACATTTTACCTTATTTCATTGAAGCTAAGACTTAACTTTTTTCCCACCTTTTAACATCTCTGAAGTTTGGAAGCATTTTATAGTCAACGGCATGTTATAGTTAAATTGGGTAGTGTTACTTTTCCTTGGTGGTACATAAACAGTGACACAACTTAAAATCAAAGATGCCTTAGATTCAGTGAAGTATGGTTAATGTAAGTGCTGAGAATAGCATTTTTAATCTACACTCTCTTTCTAATCAGGAATTTAGCACACAATGCCTAGTATTCCCAGCCCGAGGTTACCTAGAATTATCCTGGGAGTCTCCTCTTCAGAGAGAAAGGCCAGAGCCTGCTTGCTTTGTGACGGTTAGCTCCCTCCCCTATATTCTGGCACAATCCATAAGAATTAATTCCCAGGAGGATCTGGAGCTCACAGCATAGGAGGAAGAGTTCACTGTGCAGCGCTTCCTCTGAAAGTTGTTAAAACTCATGAACAAGGCCAGTGTGTAAATGTTAATTACCCCGAGCTTTGAAGGGCACCAAGCAGTGAGGTTAGAGGGGGAAGGATGGTTGCAGGTGTGGTAGTAAGGGTGCGTGAATGTGAGCAATGGGTAAAACGAAAACAAGTGAATGGGATAAAATAGGTTCAGCTTCACCTCCGAAATCTCAAAGGGACTTCATTTCATGAATCCAGCAATTCACTTGGGTTTTTGCATTGACCTTATTTATTTTGCTCTTCGTGTTAACACCTACCCCTCACAGCCCTCAGAATTGGTTAGTGCAGTCTAATGGAAGAGCAACAGAGGGTTTGTGCAGGACTATGAGAGTGGCGGCTGCTGACCTGTTCATATTTCTCCAGTTCTGTGTGATAGATTTGTCTGATCTGGGTCAATTTGGCTCTGTAATCTGAGTGTTCAATAGAGTTATCTGAAGAACCTCCAGAGGCTGCCGCGGCTGCAGCTGCTGCCGCCGATCCCCCACCTTTCTCAGGACCTGAAACCCCTTCTGCCAAAAGCATATTGTCCAGTCTCATTAGCTGGGGGTCGGGAGGGTCCTCCTCCTGGGCTCCTCTGATGCTGAGACCTTCAAGGAAAGAGAGAGACAGAGAGAGAAGAAGCGAGAAATAGGACAAATAGTGTGAGTATTTTGTTGATTTGAGAAAATGATCAAACAACATTAGTGCACTACAATTCATGCTGAGAATTTCTTTGTTCACATTTACCAATAAGCGTGAGTATGAAAATTCTTTGAGAGAATATTTACATGCATCCCAGATTTCCTAATATTACACCCTCTCAATTTATCCTAGATTGGATTGCTGGAAAAAGGTAACTGCGGCTCAGAATATTCTAACGTCAATCTTCCCAAATTTAGATGCTTTAAGCATAAAATGGGAAGGGGGTAAAAACTTTGGGATTTTGAGAGGACAAAAATAATTCCAAGGATGTCAAACAAACACGTCTAAAGGTAGTTATTCTGGTTTTTTTTTTTCTGTATGATTGGAAGAACAGAATCTAAAAATCCCATGGAATAATTCATTCACAAACTATATCCAAAAATTAGAAAATAAACAGAATTAGACGGAGTCTCCATTGTATAATTTCAAGGGGAGAAGAGAAATTCATATGTTATGAAGTAATTAGCTATGCTTTAAAAGTATATATTATTGAAAAAAATATATATATATACTAGTGAATGAATCTGTTAAGCAATCTATGCAATCAGGACCCTAAATATAGTATTAAAAATGTACCATTGAAATGGCAATCCAGTGCTGGGCACAGTAGTCTCCATGTAATTTTGCTTTTAAATCAAGAACTTCCTAAGTGATGCCCAGTCAGCAACCTCATCTGAGAACTATAGATCACAGCTGACAATTCATAGGTTTAATCAGGTCACACAGGCTTTCTGCCAAGATGTTTTCAACAACACAGAAGACAAAGTTTTAAAATAATTATCATGGTATAAAAAGCACTGGAGTCATGACAGCTCAAAATCAGCATTTTCATTAATGTGTAACATAATCTAAAATATCCCAGCCCAATTAACCTCTGTAAATCTGTTTAAAAGCAGGTTCCCCACACTTAGTTACAAGGCATCTTGGGGAAGGGGGAGGAGGGGAGTTGGCATCTTGCATGTCGGCATTTGGATGCTGCCTTTTTCCTCTGTGCCTGTTGTTGTTTATCCACAGTGGTGCACACTCTGTGTCTAGTGTAACTTACATGACAGTAACATCTATAAGCTGCCAAGTACTCAGCTGAGCACCAGCTCCGTGATTTTATATGCTAACCTAAAACTACCATCAATTCTTTTAAGAACAGATTTCATTCCTAGATGTCCTGAATTACACCCACAGCATGACAGAGCTCTTGGTTGTCTTAACTCAAACACACAACTTTAATTTCCTCCCTCAAAACACTTTAAAGCTGTCACTTTCATTTAAAAATATACTTCAGAATAATTTCAACTGGGTAATAAAACTAACTCACAATAATTTAAAATTATATCTGGTGCCTGGTCAGAGGTAAATAAATAAGGTTTGAAAACTGTAATATACTAAGACAATAAATTCATTTAGGGAACCAGAAAGTTAGATAACTCTCTAAATAAGATAAAATCAGTATCAACATTGCTGCTAATCAAAAATAGAAAAACGTGTATTTGCTATTTCTTCCAGATCTGGCAAATACTGGTTACACTGGTATTTTTAATTTAACATCTTTGATTTTCTTTCCATCCAATTCACTTTGTTAGATGTTAAAATCTCATGGCCTTGACACACTTGTAGTTCCACATACCAAGTTTTTTGTGCATCTGGCATGCAGTGAGGACTCACTGAGCAACGTCTTATCTTACATGTGGACTCAGCTTCTAAGTTTCTCCTTCTTAAACTAAAGGTTTGCTTACACTTTCATGTGTTCATTGTTTCTTTTTTCTATTTATACAGATACTGGTGCTTCTCCAGAAAAGGTGATTTTTTTATCTGCCCTCAAGATTCCTCCAGGTTTCTAGTTTTCCACCTTGTACTTAAACATATTGATCTTTTCCCTATGGATATTTGGTGAGGTTCTTTAATAGCAGATCAACATCCACAGTCAAAATTATTACACTTCCCTGCACAAGCGTGGCAAACAACATGTTCAGTGACTTAATACACAAGGAAGCAGACTATTAGGGAGACAGAAGAAGGAAATTCATCAGGAAGAAATGCAAAAGACATGACACTTTTATACATTCCTAATATGCATTCCCAATACCACTATACCAACAGGAAGCAATCCTTAAAGTCAGTAGTAGTGGACACAAATAAAAATAATTATAAGAATGTATTTTTAGCTGGTATAATATTTTCCCCTTGTGATGAATAATATCTCTTCTAAAATCATAACTAAATCAACACTTCAGTGTTTGCCTCAAATACAGGAAAAATGTTTGAATGCAATCCTTCTGCGTTTACTTTACAAATTATGTGCATCAAATCTAATCAGAAAAATCATTTCCTAACAAAAAGTTCATACTCCTTTGGATGAAAAGTACTAAAGCACTGTATAATTAGGCAACATTGAGAAGGCTATTTATCAATACTGAAGTCATTTTCATACCTATAGTTGGAAAAGTGAATCAAATTTCTTTCTCTACTAAGCAAAGTCATGATTATGGATCTTTAAATAGTTAATATCTAGTTTCCAAAAATTATTGTTAATTTGAATATTTCTATTCATATTACCTTACATTCAAGATTGCTATTTTATTCCTCGTCCCATCTATCTATTCACCCACTATTACTTAGCTTACTAACCTGCCAAAGTCACACATGGCTTCCAATTATAACACCTACTCCTCTGGGCACCTATAAACATTTTAATGAACCTAAATCTGCAAGGGCCAGAACGAATTTGACTGTGTAGTTACCAAAATATCTTGATATCTTCAGATTTAAAGTTGGAAAAACGGTAATTTAAAAATTGCTCATTCTTGTTTTTAATCCAAAATGCATACTAGAACATTTACAGAGATTTGTAAAGTTTTACATCTAGGTTCCTTGGTTATAACAGCATTATGAAGTTAAAAACCACCACAGCCCTATTTGCAATCTACTTATAACCACAACATTCATTTCAGTATCCCTAAGATTTAGACAAATCATACAAACACAGTAAAACATTGTTTAACAATGAACTTGGCTTTGTTATAAGCCCACAGTTTTTGCATATCTTTCAGCAAATCCTAATTAGCTGTCTTTCAACATGCTGTGCACCTGCCCCACAGATAATGGGAGAGAGCATCTGCATAGACGACTGCATTCGGAGGGCAATAAATAAATTACGGGTCAAAATTATTACAAAGCTTTCTCCGAATAAACGCATACCCTTCACAATACTAAGCTGCAGATGTGAAAAGTACCTAAAGCCCACTCAAATGGTATGATTACGGGGCTGTTTGAGTTTAATAATCTGACCGTAATTCAGGCATTTTCAACAGCTCATTAAGGGTTCATTAATATATAGGCAAGCTTTTGAATTATAAATAAGCAGATTAGAAATCTGCAGTGGCTGGATGGTACAGTAGTAGCCTCTCTAACAGAACAACTCTGTAATACAATGAAGGCTTGACCCAAGAGAATGAGGTGCAAACACAGGGCACTAACTAAGCTTCATGGTTCCCTCATTTCAAGGACCAAGCCCACTGGACCATGACAAACCTCTGTTCATCCAGGACTAAAGAGTGGCTTCAGACCATGGCTACTTCAAATGTTTTCTACACATAGCAATGAATTAGGCACGACTAAGAGCTAGCTCTACAATATTTCAGAATCAGGGAAGGCACATTATACGTATAAGTAATGATAAATAAAAGTTATCAGATCATTTTTACTTTGTAAACAGTTCGTTATTCAGATCTGCTGAGAAACAAAAAGCTATTATGGAAACTTGAGTTGTTTGATTCCCCCACCCTACCCCCCCCCCCCCCCCCACCTAATGAGCATGCCATAAAACCAGATCCCAAATTATTCATAAGCTTAGGGCTCTGAAATCTCTATAATTTTGTTTTCTGATGGACTTGTTCTCGATTCATTCAACTACCACTCCAGTGTTAGCTCAGAGGAAAATGTTTTAGCAGTGACACGTAAAACGAGGGCAGATCAGATATTTTCAGCAAGCCCTGAATTCTTGGCTGCTTTGAAACCAGTCACAATGCTAATACTTTCTGTTTTCCTTACAATTTTCCATAGATTTTATTTTGTGTCTGTTATTTAAAAGTAACAAGTAGGATTATGGCCTGTGGTTTAAAGATGATTAAAGAAAATACCAACTTTGTTTTCTGTGCTTTCTGCATTTTAAATAAAGTTGGCTTCAGTTTGATATACATAACCCAAATTATAAGGAACAAAGATTAATACAGACAGGTTGCTACTTTTCCCCCCAAACGTTAAAAAAGGTAAGATATTTTTCTGTGAAATCCTTTGAATAAGAAGCAGTTTAAATATGAAACAGAAGAGCTGGAAATGAAATGAAGGTCACAAGCCCCATGGTTATAAGACCTCATTTGAAACAATTACTTTTCGCTGTGAAAAACTGGAATATAATTTGGAAACAAAGTAGAGAAAGACACTGAGAAATCCCTCAAGGCACCATTATTGAAAGTAGACTTAGGTCTGGGGGTGGAGGAGGGGAGGTTGGGGTTCTCAGACAAACAATGGGTGGACTAGAGATAAAGCTAAGGCCAAGTCCAGGGAAGGCAGACCCTTGAGTGGGGTCTGACTGACAGACAAAAAGAAAAAAGAAAAAAGAAAAAAGAAAGATCTGGAATAATATTTGCACCTGATTTCTCACTCTCCTTCTTAGGACTAAAGATGAGACTTGTAATGAAAGGGAAGAATCCTATTATTTTGTAGGTATCAGTAGAACCAACTGTAAAAACAACTAATTTTTAAAATAGTATGAGGAAATGACAGATGATATAGTTGCCTATCACAACTCATGGCCCCATGCCCATCCCACTCTAGCTCCAAATCTCCTTTTAAGCCAATGTTAGTGTCTAATCCACTGAATATGGCAGTCATATTACAAGCTAATGTCACTTTCACTCCTATTTAAGGTGACTGCGTGGTGTGTGCACGTTTTTCATGTCAGGTATATTAAATATAACACGGCAATGCACTGCACATTTCCACGCCAACCTAGTTGTCACTTTCGCTTGACTCATTCTCTATTGAGGAAAAATGCAGCACTGGGAATTTACAAGGCTTTTCAGTTAAATGGACATAAATCACAGGTTTCATTCAAACCGAATAATCACTGGCCATAAAGAGCTACTTGTCTCTTACCATATATTACAGTGAAGTTCCTGTGAGCAATAATGCAGCCATTCATGGCAAAGAAAAACAGAGCGAGACATTAAGAACTGACATGTAATCCTGTTAGGGCCCTGACGTGGAGAGTGTGGCTGACATTTTTATCATATATGTCCATTTCTATTTGGAAAATCAGAGGAATAAAAATGATTACTTCACTGCCCAAATCTACCTTCCTAAAACAGCCCACTGAGATTTGTTTACATGCTGGGAAACTGCTTACTAGAAATTCATAAATCTAAGATTTTGAAGCATTTCCCCTGATGGTTAAATTGAAGATATGACTAGAAAGATTCCCCATAATGCTTCTCCACACCTCCATTTCCTTCACTTTCAACACATAAACTGTCAATCCATCGCTTTATTACACTTCACCTTCATTATAAAGCTGTTGGCAGGATGCCTATTTCTAACATACAGCACTGATAACTTTTCTCCAAGCACTTGCTGCAAAGCCATCTCACTCAAGAAAGCAGGCAACTAATGACCTTTATTAGAGGTTCGATAGAAAGCAGCTAGATGCTATAATGACATTATTAGTATCTTGGTCTGTACAGGTACTAGACTCCCGGGCAGAACCTAGTTGTTATTTTCCTGCAGTTTCACAGATGTACTTTAAATGAGAAGAGGGAAAGCACTTAAAGGTATTTCTTGAGTCGCCGGTGTTTCTCCATGCCAGTATGAGTCTCAAGGCTATGACTCTAGCATTTCTGCATGCTCCCAGCAATGCAAATGACAATACAGAGACCACTTATAAATCAATTCTTCTCCTTGGCCACACCACACCAATCCCCACCAAATCGCAAGTTCAGATGTTTATTTTGCCAGAAATAGAGGAATGTTCTACACAAAAGCCTGATATAATAATTTACACTAAACATGTTGCT
Organism: Neofelis nebulosa; assembly: GCF_028018385.1. Classification (NCBI taxonomy): domain Eukaryota; kingdom Metazoa; phylum Chordata; class Mammalia; order Carnivora; family Felidae; genus Neofelis; species Neofelis nebulosa. The sequence continues at coordinate 10,027,476 of NC_080793.1, forward strand.
ATTTGAAGCCGTCAAAAATATTGATCCTATTTACCGTATTTACCCAGTAACTGATAAAGCTATGGTACCGTTCATTTATTTGAAAACATTTACTATGCTCCTTTCTATTGTGGGAAGGTGTGTTCATTCTGCGGGAAAAGACTTTCGAAAAATCCTTCACTTTCATTATAGTTTCTCTTTCCCCTTCAAGTCTATTTTAGCCAACTGTTTACATAAAAATCTGAAACTACTGTTGGCTGGCAAAGGCAAATTTTGAAGACTTCCCACTTGCCAATTAGATCTTGCCTCAAGAGACAAGAAAAAGGAGTGAGCCTTGTCACTGTGAAAGTGAAGAGCAGCCAAGATGAAGGAGCAGATGGACTGTGCAATAAAAATGCAGAAAGAAGAGTTACATTTTTAAGGCACTTTTTTGTTAAATGGAGCTGCATCTTGTTGGAGCGCTTGATATATAAGCACTGTCAGCTACAGAAGAAGAGAACAGGGCTAGGGCAAGATATGAAGTATGCTGTGCTTGCATGAGACAGTGAAAAAAGGATGAAGGAAAAAACAGGCCATGTTTCTCACGCATATTAGCACAAAGGGTTACCTGTGCTCTGTTCTTAAAGGAAATTATTACAAGTGGGGAAAAAAAGGAAACGGCCATTTTCTTTTTATCTGAAGGGATAGATGTTCAAACAAAATGCTCTACTGAAAAGATTCTGAGGATTGGTAAATATGACAACTAAATTTGAAAGGAAAAAAAACCCCCAGCACTGTATAAAGAAAAGCAATGAGTTTCAGAATCTAAGGGGGGGGGGGGGGGGGGAGAATTCTAATAACACTGGCTTTCATACCTACAGGTCTTTGTGACTAGCTATTCTATGTGGTTACCAGTGATCTAATGTGCCTCTGATATCCTTTTAAATTTACCACGTGCCTGGGATCTCCTCACTAGAAAATGCTGGAGTCCTGTATTTGGACTTTCATCAAAATCAATTAGTCCTCTTCTATTATGTGCATTTTCTGGACGTGCTCCTCTTCTATTAAATGCATTTTAGCATTTGTTTACACAAACTCCTACTGCATCCTTCCTTTGCCCACATCCCCACATTCTGTCCCCTTGCCTTTTCTCCCTGCAGAATGAGATCGCCATGGCACTTTCATTTCCTGTCTTGTCAGTTAAGATCACTGCCATGCTGTGAATGGGATAACATTGCACTGTGGCGCCTGCTCCTTCTAACATAGAGGGCATCGTGTGTGCTCCACCACACAGCTGCTTTCCCCACTACTCTATTTTCTGGAAGACCGAATCTTCTAGACTTTGATACGTTCTTCCTACACCCAGTCCACAATACAAAATGTTTCTCCCCCAAAGCAAATTTTTTGTGTCCTTTTATTTCTTATGTGCCTTTAACCTCTTATTTTACAGCTGCTAATGTGATAACCCAAAACAATGTTTGCACTTGGGTATCCTTCTATTGCTTAGCCTGAAAGTTCTCTAGGTTCAAACTTCAGCATGTTGATTAAGCATATATGTAGATGCCAAGCAGCACGCTGTGTCTTTCACATTTTCTCTCATTTGATTTGTAAATGACCTTATAGGGTAGCATACCATTATCTTCATTTATAGATGAGAAAACCAAACTTCAAAGAGGTTAAGTGACTTGCTCAAGATCATGTGGCTAGTAAACATGAAAGCAATGATTCAAACACAGACCTGCCTTCCTTTAAGTCCAGGGTTCCATTATACCTCAAACACCTGGAGGAAGAGGTAATAATATTGGATTTTAAGGTGACTTTGCAAGTACAATACAAACGAGCTACACTACGGGAGAATATACCACATTACAAGAGAATATGGAGTCACACAAGCCTGGCTTCAAATTGACTCTGTTACTTTTTAGCTGTGTTTATGGGCAAGTCTTCTAGCTCATTCTCTTTAAATATAGATACCAGCAACTCAATGACTCATTGTGGAGTTTAAATGGTATAAAATGTGCAAAAATGCCTAAAACAGTACCTGGCACATAATCATCACTTTAAAAAATAATAGGGGCGTTCACTTTAAATCACAAAGACTGAAATCTGGTTTTATTAAAGTACTACATCTCCCAAAGTCAAAGAACTATTTACAGAATTCCAAAGTATCATCTGTGATGTTGAAACATTACCAAGAGCCATGCCATACATATAAAACAATGCAGAAGTTTTACAGTCTTAAAATGTAATCTGAAACAAATCTGTCCTACAATTAAAACTTTTAAAAGAGGTTAGAGTGGAAGAGAGCCAAAGCATAAGAGACTCTTAAAAACTGAGAACAAACTGAGGGTTGATGGGGGGTGGGAGGGAGGGGAGGGTGGGTGATGGGTATTGAGGAGGGCACCTTTTGGGATGAGCACTGGGTGTTGTATGGAAACCAATTTGACAATAAACTTCATATATTGAAAAAAAAAGCAACAACAACTTTTATCTGACCTCTGGTAGTGTTCATACCAAATCTGATCTAGTCCACTACCAAAACTTCTTTTTTTTTTTTTAAATGTTCACTTATTTTTGAGGGGGGGGGGGGAGGGGGGGGCAGAGAGAGAGGGAGACAGACTCTGAATCAGGCTCCAGGCTTCGGAGCTGTCAGCACAGAGGCTGACTCGGGGCTTAAACTCATGAACCATGAGTTCATGACCCGAGCTGAAGTCGGCTGCTTAACCGACTGAGCCACCCAGGCGCCCCTACCAAAACTTCTGATTGAAGTTTTTCTTTTCTTCCTTTGATCTGATGTTTTTTATATATCAGAACTTCTTTGTCATAGATTGTGTTGCTGTTATTGTGCAACATATTTTAATGGTTTGTGGTTTTATTGCTTTTTGCTTTCTCAATTTTTATGACCTAAGTTATCTCTTTTCTTTTGTTCTTTCATGTTACTTTTACTCTCACATATTGCTTCCGGTGGTAGAATGGCACTTTGATGTATGTTGATGATGAAACACTCATGATTAGCAGTCTCTGGCCACACACTTCAAATAAACTCTGAAATCTAGAGAATGGCCACGTGTAGGGAACTGCATGGAAAGTAAATGGTGTCGTTTATTTGTCCTGAAATAAGGACTCTTCATCCTGTGACTTTACTCATTATCATGTTAGAACTAGCTATACTGTGTTTTGTTAAAATTAGTTAAAATTACCCAAAGTTATGCATCTTTTCTCAATTGGTGTTCTGGGAATATTTAATAAAACATTTTTGTAGATAAAATGGATGGTATCTTTTAAAACTTTACATGTAATCCATATATGATACAAAATTTTTGGTCAGAATTTGGGGAGAAAAATGGTCCTTTTTGCATTTGTTATTTTCCTCAAGTGAAAATTCTAGACCCCAGGTGAATTTAAAAATACCTGTACTAGGTTGCGTATTTTTAAGGTAATCAGTAAGCATCATTCATACACCCCTCGGGGCAGGAAGAACCCGGCCCCTATCAGATCATTAACCTTATGCTTATCTTTGTATTCAGCTCCTTTGCTTTTGCTGCGGCCATCTTCTTTCTCTTTTCTCTAAAATGTTCACAAGTGAATGTAAAAATTACAGTCAGTTGACTTCATTATGAACAGCAGACACCCACTTGTTCCCTCTTTCCCCTCATAGGAAGAAATGCCCGCTTCATTGTTTCTGTAATGCCGAATGATCTTGATGCGCAGGCACTGCTCAAAAGAGCATGTTAGTAAACACGGCATGAGGGTCATTGGCATTCTCCGTGCGTTCCAATGTAACAGCACGGCGTAAAGTTTTATCTGTATTATTATAAAGGACGCAGGCTCAGTTTTATTGAAAAGGCTTTGTGAAGCATGGCATGATTATAGGAAACATGAACTTTACTGGACTTTCCATAGGATGTTACTTTTAAGTGTGCTGGCTCTTTAATATAAATATAGCATCTAATTAATGACTGAAGATGGGTTCTAGATTTTTACCAACTATCCATCTATATGCATCTCTCTTAAGGAGTCTACATTTTGCTGTAACTACTGTAGATGCTTCAGTCAACGATGAACTTCGAGAAGGATATTTGTGCTTCTCATGGTTGTATCACATCCATCACTCTCTTCCATTAAAAACCATGTAAGTGTCTGAAAAGCACGGCCACCCACATGGAATGCAGAGGACAATGGCAGAAAAGCCTGAAAGCATCCTCCGAGCAGCAAATCACACAAACAAGACCTCTGCTAATAATGCATTCATTTACTCATAAATAATCAAAGTAGCATATTTTTGAAATACAAATTACAAAAAGGGGCTGGCTTGACTCATAAAACCCAACATTCTAGTATAAATTTATTGATATTTTTCCCACAAACCATCTATTTTCTAGTAACCTATTAAATAAAAGCTTAACCAAAAAGAATCTATTTATATCTGGATCTGTATCTATATGCCATTAACTCTTTAAGCAAATAACCTACAGCAAAAATATCCAAAGACATTAAAAAAAAAAAAGAAGAAAAAACAACAACACAAAAAACCTTAACTCCTCAAAGCATATTCTAGATTTTGAAATCATAGAGATTTAATCCCTTCCTGAAACTGAAGTGAGTCAAATTCACTACAAAGACATATCAAAATCAAGGTGGACTGAAAATAACAGCAATTAAATAGAGTATTGCTCATTAGAACAATTAAAAACATTTTGCCTCTAGAGATGAAAAAAAATTTTTTTTTCCAGTTTAGGGGAATGGGGGGCATAAAGAGTGAGATGGGGCATATACAAATGGGCATATAAACAATTAATTAGTAAAGTCAATTTAAGGAGGATGAATATTAAGATCCTTCTGAAAAGCACCATAACATAATTACAATCAGGTTTTTTTCCACTTACTTAGAGGGCAATGTGTAAATGCACATTTCCCCCCATTGCCTACTTATGAAAAAAATGTTTATTATTCAACCCACTTCTCTGCAGAGGAGATACATATGCACTAATATAAACATGATTGTGGATTTATATTAACAGTATATAGATTTCAAAATTGCCTAAAGAAACCTGATTTTGAACTGGGTGCTTTAGGTGGTAAACCATGGAAATGTCAACTTTGATTTGAGCTAACAAAAAGGAATTTAGAGGATGGATAAGCTCCAGGACCTTTGAATTAAATGAAAGACCAGAACACTCCACAGAATGTCTGCAATAACAGTCTCTACAGAAAATTATGAGGAACTACATAAATCCACCCTCTTCCTCTTCACACAGGCTCATTAAAGCTGTACTGACTCTCTGGGCAGCTATAATTCTGCTGACTGATACCCTGGAATCACCCTGTCAATACCCAGTGGTGTGCTGCCTCTCCAACTATCTCTGCCCCTAATATTCCTCTCTTTGATGGGATTTGCTGACCTTTAATCTGATGCTAGTTTACTCTCATCACTGAAGTGTAAGTCGGAGAGCAATAAAACGGCAACCTCACTGATTCAAAAGGGAGAGCTAAAGCCTGCTAACTGTGAATCTAACCTTTCGTAATGGCTCGCTCTTAAAGGAGGAAGCATGAAGTGGAAGGCAGCTAAAACAAACAATGTGTAATGCTGAGCACAAGATTTATTAGAATCCCTTTTGCATGGGTATTACAAGAGGACATCAGGGCCGTAAACAAGAGATACACAAATATTTGCAAGGGAGACAGAAGTCTTGGTCAGAATACCCTTCCGTGCCAATACACATCTGAACAAGAACCGTGCTCCAGGAGATCAAGCAGGGTTAGACGAACGAAAAAGCCTGGGATTACTCCAGGTGGATGCAAACAATACCAGAGTAATAAAATCATCATTAAAAATAAGATGTTTTTCTGTGATGAAGTACCAGACTATAATGACTGAACACCAAAAACTCACATTCATAATGGGTCCCTGGAAATTCAAAGAGCTTGTGGAAATTAAATGCTTCCAAATAATTTTCAGTGTAATATCAAAGGAAGGTTAATAAGACCTCGCACATACTGAGTGCTTCCTAGGTGCCAGGCACTGATCCAAGTGCTTTACCTGTGTTAACTCATTTAGCGATCCCAACAATCCAAAGAGGGAGGTACTATTATTATGCCCACTTTTACTATCATAAAACTGAGGCGCACCCCAGCGGTGAAAGCCCACGCATATGGTCACACAGCTAGATGGCAAAAGAGCCAAGATTTGAACCTAGACAGTCTAGCTTTACAGCCTGAACTCTTCACCTCCTCTTGCACATACTATTTTTAACAGAATCTAAAATACAGAGTAACTTCCTACCAGGAACATTCACTTCTATTTTATTTTTGTATTTTTAAAAGTTGGTTCTGGGTCATTTGAAAAACGTCTTCACCATAAGACCCTTTGTTCATTTGTGAATACTCATTCTTCATCAATGTTTTTTGTTTTATATGAAACAGTGATTTTGAAGAAATAAAAATAATATTATATAAATAACACTGTATTGTCAATTTTATCATATTTCTCCAAATTAATCTTTTAAAGATGATCACCGGGGCATATTTTCCAAAAATTTTGTCAATTAGGAAGACACAAGCAACCATTAAATCAAAAGTTGATGGGGTGCCTGGGTGGCTCAGTCGGTTGAGCGTCCGACTTCGGCTCAGGTCATGATCTCGCGGTCTGTGAGTTTGAGCCCCGAGTCGGGCTCTGTGCTGACAACTCGGAGCCTGGAGCCTGCTTTGGATTCTGTGTCTCCCTCTCTCTCTCTCTGCCCCTCCCCCCCCCATGCTCTGTCTCTCTCTGTCTCAGAAATAAACATTAAAAAAATAATAATAAATAAATAAATCAAAAGTTGAAGTAATAAAGTTCAAATATTTAATATTTTCAAACTGTATTTATACAAAAAACAATGTAAATTATTCCATAAATAGCAGCAAATTTGGGCCTCTTTTACATGATCTGAAACTGGCATCCAGTTTTTATGACTGATCTCCTGAGATTTCAACTATTTGGCCAACAAGTTTGAAGAGCCATTGCCTGAATCACAAATCTGTATAGATAGACCGGTTTCATATCAACTAGTGGCGCTAATAGAACAAAGCTACCCTTCACTTGCTTACACAAAGACTGAGTGTCTTCCATTATAAATTAATCTGGTAAACAAAAAAAGAAGGATCTTTCAGGTTGCAAAACACATGAATCTATATAAAATATACACTAAATGCCAGAGCGTAAACAAAGCGGAAGTTATTGCATAACAAATCTCTTCCGATCCTCCTGGGGAAAACAGAGTCTGACAGTATTAGGTTCTAACAGGTGCAGATAGCAGAAGAATTACTTATTCATTCTACCAGAAAGAAAAAGGATAATAAAAAGCATAATTTAATTTATAATTTATGTTTACAAGTGTTATTTTTAAGAGTTACAGTCTGCTTTGCAGATTACTTGGTCTGGTTCAAGTTGACATGTTGCATCATAGAACAAGCCTGAAGGGTCTTCACAACATGTACAGTAATTAACACGTCATTAACACATTAACTAATACACATTCAACATCATCAATGTTAATAGCATAATAATTAACTTGTTGTACATAGCACATAACACCCCCTGGCACTTTTCAAAATAAATTTGGAAATGCATACTTCCAAATATTTTAAAAGGTAGCAATTCATATTGAAATACTTTCATCAATAAACATTTTTATAGTTGTGTATGTGTGTTGTGTGTGTATTTTTTAAATGAGGCATATTTAGTGATGCTACAAATTAAATCTGTATCTGATTCAAACTGTACTGGTACGAAAATATGAAGAACAAAGACGAGGCTTACTCTCTGAAAGAACTAGTAATACATTAAAAATTTAATACTTGGCAGGTCAAATCTGGATACTCCCTGCAGAAGACAACCAATATTAATGAATCAGACTACAGAGTCATTGTCTGAGATCCCAAAGGAAACAATAATGCGAGTACAACAAATTCTTCGTAGAAGAGAAAATCCTGCAAAACTACTTAATAGAATATCACTGGTCAATGTCCTGATCATATATACGTTAAATCTGATATAATGTTTTTGAATATGCACATAATCTAGACTCAGTTTTAACTAAAAATTTACTCTGACTTTACTTTTCAGTTTAGGTCTTTGCAGGAAATACCTGCCTTACGATGAACCTCTCTTCCCATATAAGAAATAATCATTTATTTTTTTAAATACAAGTTGTTTTATTGCCACAATAGATCTAAAAGGTACAAATAAAGCCCCTTCTTCAAAAAACAAAGATCTGAGTTTCTCAAACAATGAAGGTGACAATTAAAACAAGGGCAAAAAATAAAAATAAGGCAACTTTGGGTGTCATGGTTCAAACAAGGATCCTGTCACATCAGGTAGCTACTTTTCACAGCTGATCTGGAGAACTCGGAGTAGTAAACTGATAACAAGAAAAGAGCGCAAAAGGATGAGATAAGCAAAATAAACACATTATAGACAGGCTGCCAGGTGAACTCAAGTTAATTACTGCCCGCTTATTATTTCTTTTAATACTTTTGCAACTGTTATTGGAAGTGACACCCTCTGGAAAACATAACTGGTTAGTTGACTCAACTAACTACAGGAGTCCGGCTATGTGCCAGGCACATATTCTTTTCCTTTTATATTCTTTTCTATTTGATATTTCATTCATTCATGCTTTCATTCAACAAACCCACCTACCAAATACCCATTATACATAGAGCACTGTGCTAAAACTTACATATAGCTGTTTAGCAGAAATTACTGATCACAACCACGTAACTTCAGATTCCATTAAGAAAAAGCTATTTCAGAAATGCAATTTTGAAGTACAATTTCCTAGGTTTTAAATCAATTAACATGCCATCTACTAAAATTAGTTGTACAAAAAAATCTGTATTCATTTAGTCTTTCATATGTAGTCAAGAAGCTCAGATCCAGAGTAAATGCCAGATAAGGAATCCATAAATGCCCTCTAAGTAAAGGCATTTATTTAAAAACATAAAATTTATCACTATCTTTCCCTTTATTTATGTCACCTTTGGTACTGGCTACCTTTGAGCTCTCTGGCATTACAACAGCAGGAGGTGAATATCACACCAATTTGAGATCAGAAAACTTTTAGGGAGAATATGACAAAAAAGAGGTGCTAAATTATGTTTTCTTCCAGCTTTAAAATCCTACAATTCTATAATAATGATAAAAAATCTAAAATAATATATAAATACAAAATACACAAATATCTAAACAGTATTTTAAGCCATCTTGTAGAACAGATTTAAGGACCTTCACCTGGTATCTATAAATAGTTCGGTTATATTTGGTTAGAGAAAGAATAAATTATAGTTTGATCCTTGAGCAACAAAATGTTCCCCTACTGAGTTTTTGGCCTTGAGGAAGAACCTGAAAGCAAAACATCCCACTTTTAAGCTTCTTGTTTTCCAGGTAGTACATGTAAAAAGGGTCAGGTTTCTGATAAAATACATTCTGCATTCCGCACATTGCTTGGTGGATGTGTTTCTTTTTGAAAAGTATCAAGGCATATTTGGGGGACTGGTATCATGATATAAATAATATATACACTTGAGTGCACATGACTAGGGATAAGACTCATTTGCTTTCACTACATCTCTATGTGGTTTGTTTGGGTGGAAAGCTACCTGCCTGTTGAGGCTACACTGTGGATGAGCAGAACCGTCAGCAGTTTATCCTGGGGTCTTCTACACTGCATACAATTATGCTGGGGTCACCTGGGTTATATAGGAAGCCTGAAGTTTTAAACTGTCATTAGAATATTGCAGCCCGATTTTAACAATACAGCAGTGCTTCTAATGATCTTAAAGGTAATTCACTATTCAGACCCCAAGCAAAAGATGCAAATGTAACACTGAAAGCTCCTTATTAAACACCCACAGGCTACGTCTCTGTACAATAAGTGGTCCAGGTCTTTTTAGAACATACTAATTAGATGAACAGAGAATCCGATAAATGCAAAACCAGGTCATGCAGCAAAAATGGCAAAGTGTTAAAAAAAAAAAAAAAAAAGTTGGGGGGGGGGAGTGGAGAATGAGAAAAACATACCAAATAACTCCATCACACCATTATTTAAAAATTATCTACAATAATGAGGCAAAATAAATCATGTCAGGTCACTATTTGACTCACCCAAATTAGGGTGGATATTACTATTAAAGTTAAGTTTTAAGTTTATTGTCAGGGATATGCTTAACTGATGATACAATACTATGAATAATACATTAAGCAAAAGCCCAATCTAAAATTAAATTTGCCTTGGGTTATCTCCCATTACTATAAACATTCAGAATTATTCTGGTTTATAAATGAAAGCTAATATCAAGAAAATACTTTTTGGGGCTTTTACTCTTTAACAGTTGCAAATACAGAGTTGCCAAACCAACACCGGGACAGTTCTACAGAAGACAATGTCCTCAATTCTTAATCACTTCTAGATAAGCACTTACATAGACACATTTAATAGAAAATAGAAAAATATTACATTTGTCATTTAAGATGTATCAAAATTCAAGTAATTTATTTCACATGAAATGTTGGGCAAGAACCCCCCCCTTTTTAAAAATAAAGTCTCCCTGTTCTAATCCTAACTTTGTAGAGGGTGCAGAGTGGACAGTCTACTCACGGCAGTGAGGCATTGAAATAGTCACCAGCTGACCAAAAGCTGTAAGACACTGCCAACGATAAAGCTTTAGGGTTTGTGTTCTATTCTCCTCCCTTCATGTACCCTCTGACAATGACAACATACACACACACACACACACACACACACACACACACACACACTCTATCTAAAGAATGTGACATACACAATAAGGAGAAAAATAAACTAGGCATATGATAGAAAGGGCTTTCATCTCATAAGTTTGTTGAAAAACAATTTAGCTTCTTTAGAAGCTCTTACTGAAATCGGCATTTTAGTGACATTACTTCCAACACCACAGAAGTTTCTTTTATTAAATAACTCATGGGAGAAAAATACCCCTTAATGTCAAACGGTGGTTCTGTTTTACTCTGTTTTACTATCATTCGGTTCTAAATTCAGCCATTTCTATGTTAGTACTTGTGTATTCTTTAAAAAGGCTAAATGTTTTATGTAACTTTGGGCATCTACTGTAAACAATAAAATTATATGTATTAAAAAAAATTGTACTCATACCTTAAACAACTTTAACATTCAACGTAAAATAACCATAATAAAAATAATCATAGATACCCAGAAGGAAGTACTAAATCAATCTACTACAACTTGAATTTATGAAACTTGAAGCACTGGACCAGAAGTCCAAGGACCTGGATCCTCATTTCATATCTGCTGTACTATTGGGTTGTATGGCCTTGGGCAAGTTGCCTCCCCAGAGTCTCATTTTTCTGTCTATAAAATGAGAGGACTGAGTTAGATGTTCCATAGGCTCCTTTCCCTGACAAGTTCAGAATTTAGTTAGGACTCTGATACTATGATTATAAACTATGATAAGTGGCCCAATGATTCTGAAATGGGCCCTAAAATTCAAAAGGCCCTAATTTTATTTACTCTGTAAAGTAAAATTGAGTCATTATTACACTAAATTCTCTGAAACTTAAGTTGCATCACATTCTAAAGGAGAGTATGGAAGTTTCCAGGAGAAAATTTTGTTCTTCTCTCAGAATCAGGTTGTACTAGGGAAGTGGGGTAGAGGTAAGGAATGGTGGTAGGACAGTGTCCTTACTGGTAAGAACGGTAACACCTAACACATAAATCTTATTCTAAAGACACAAAACGCTGCCTCAGAACCTCAAATCTTTCTTAGCCCAGAGACCAGGTCCACAGATCTACAGTACAAGAAGAAACCCCATTATCTATTCCATCACACAGTTGACTTCAGGCTCAAGTTACAATTCTTATGTAGAGGCCACTGTACTTAAAAGGCCATATTTGTTAAAGAACAATGTATTTTGTAGTGCACTAGGTAGTGCCTCATAAAATGGTTGCCATCTGGAAGTGAATGATAACTGAAACAAGACACATTAATATTTTAATTATTTTAAGAATTGACTAAAATTTATTTAAAATACCCACTCCTTAATTAGGGCTTAACACCAGCTAGTGGTAGATATATATTCACATAGTTTAAGACCTTAACAAGATTCTGGGGTGCCTGGGTGGCTCAGGCCATGATGCCAGGGTCATGGGATTGAGCCCCGGAGATTCTCTCTCACCCTCTCTCTGCGCCTCTCCCACACTCAGGCTTACTCTCGTGCTCTCTCTCTCTCTCTCTCTCTCTCTCATAAACAAACAAACAAACAAACAAATAAATATAAAAATAAAAAATAATACAGACCTTTACAGGATGCTATGCAAATAATAATTCTGCCCATGTCCAATACAAGTAAACAGCACTTGTATGGAAAGCTCCCATAAACTCTGATGCTTTTTCTTACTTCAATCCAGTACTTTCAAATCAGATAACCTCAAATAGCAGTTTTCTCTGCATAAACTAGAAGTACAATAAATTTCAGTACGTGGCTTTTCAGACATGTGAATACATTTTACTGGTATATATGACATTTCAGAATGGCTTACGCCTCTAATTTGTTGAAGATCATTCAAATATTTTAAACCAAAATTGTAAGTAACATTTGCCAGAAAGTAGTTAATAGTGATAATTCTCAGAACCCAGAAAAGGCCTCCTCAATTCATACTTAGATCATTTACCATTCCAAAATATACTCTATTTTTTCTGATATTCTCCATAAAGTCTCGGGTTTGATTGGATGGTATAACAAGCAAAATATCTTGTGAATGTTTTTTGCCCTCAAGAAGCTATTCTAAATGAATTAGTCTTCCACAAATTAATGAATTCATATTTTAAGATGCATTTGCAAAATGTTCTATCATTCCAATGCTAATTTGCAACGTAGTTAAGAAATGTTAGCCTACTTGGAGGAAAAAAAAAAAAAATCTAATGGGGAGTGAATGTCATGTTTGCACAGAAAAGAAGGACATGTGAATACAAAGCTCATATGTACTGGTTTTGACAAGACACTGCATTTCAGTGATTTTATTATGCATATTATTTCAAATATTCAATACCATTTAGATATACACCTAACTATTGAAACCTTTTAAACAATGATTACATTTTAAAAATTCACATTAAATTACATGTAATTTCTTGAAATCAATTATAGATGAGCAGGAAAGGAAACAGTTAATACGCTAATTACAATAATTAAGAGTTGCCAATTTAATTATAGCTGGCGATATGAATGCTCTAACATTTGTTAGAGTGTAAAAAACAAACCTTTAATGCAGAGACTTTGTTCACAAACATCTAATGGAGACCTCCTCTACCTCACTCTGTGCTTCTCTGCTGACACAACAGCAATGGGTTCAGATTGAAGAACTTGTCAGCAATCAGGCAGGAGGAGGCTAATTAGCTTGCAGGTTAATGAGTGTGATGGCTCTTGACAGCATTTGGTTACAGCCTCTTCTGTATTTAAACAATAAATGATTACTTATATACAGTTGAGACATTCTAACCATAACAGCCAAGCCCACATTTGGTTTTACAAGTATAAAATCAGTTCTTTTGTTTGTAAATCAAAAATATAAAATTTCCATTAGTTATATGTCTCACATTCTCAATACAGAAATACAGTAAGGAATACAGAAAGGAAATGGGCATTTTCTAAAAGGTAATACATGTCTTTATATACAGTTATGCCCTTTTGAGTTGAAAATTTCCATTGAAAAGTGCCTGGTGGGTGACATAACTGGGCTGCTAAATGATAGTTTAAATATAGCAGCTTTTTAGTAACGTATTAACAACTTTCCTAAAAAAAAAAAATTCAAGGAAGATTTCTGTCTTATTTTTTTATTCTAGGTTCCTCTTTCTGTGAAATAAGTATACAAGGCACACACAGAGGAATCTCTCCGCTTACCTTGTCAGTTACTAGGGATTTGAAAACAGGTGGTGAATTAAGGAAATAGCTCTATTGAGAGATTAACCCATTTCATCAGCCAGTGGAGAAGGAAATAAGAACATTTTTACAGCATCCTTATAATCCATATATTTAGTGGTAACAGAAATGCCTTAATAAAAGCACCAAGAAAAGAAATAAGTGAGTACTTTGCAGCATTTTGATTTACTTTGTAAAGTAGCAAGTATTAAAATCTAAGTAGTCTGATTTTTATTTACATGAGAGGAAAATGATATGTGTCCAGGAAAACCTTATCGGAGAATTAAACTGAACTTTAGCTGCATAATATCAAGGGAAGGTTATTTCAATTTAATATTCAGTGTTCCCTAGAAATTTGAGCACAGACATGGAAGAAACACCTGCTGAGATTCACACTGCTTTCTAAATTATTTTGCATGCATGAAAATATTATTTGTGTACCTTTCTCACTACTGTATGATGAGCATTTGAATAAAAATAGAAAAGTAATAAAATTTTCAAACATGTACCTTTCTAATGCTCTTTTTTATGTTTAAGAATAAAAAGTATTATATCCATCACAATTATGGTAGCCAATAAATAACTATACATCAAAAAGCTGTAGTAGACCTGGGCAGATTTAGTGGAGGAAAAAACAACAACAACAACAACAAAAAACTAGTGTACAAACCAAAACAGTTTGTTGTAGACTTAAAAATTCTACGTATAGTGAGTGCCTATAATTTCCAAAGGATGAAAGAAATGAGGCAAACTCAAATTATGTGGTTTGTTTATTACTTTCCCTTAGTTATTCTGAATAAAAATCCTTAGGGTCAACACACAAGTATGTTTAAAATTTTCCATCCATTGTGTGCTACTTAAACATCCGAATTCTCTACTACATTATAAACAGTACATGAATGCAAGTTTCTCTATATCAGGTGTACATTCTTAAATGATACCAATAACATAGCTTTACAGGTAGGTCTTATCACACATACATGCAGCCCAGTGCATTTTATAATCTACGCCCCTAAACTGGTTACATAGATCCTTTAAGCCCCAAAGGTCATAATGTTGTACTAGATTTAGGTGGACATGTAAACAACTTTTCCTAAGTTCAAACCCAATTAATATTTGCAGAATCAAAATTTTCCTCTGAAATATATGATTAATTCCAACTTGGTGACTTTTGGGGGGAAACTGACACCTAGCCAAAATCACAACCCATTCTGCCTGTTTAAATGAGAATATTCCTCAGTCTGAAAAATTATTTATAGAGATTTTTTACTACCCTTGTATACTGCAATGTTATTTCCTTTCCCACACACTAGCAAAGTCCATTTTCACAACTGCTATAAAGCGGCATGTTCACAGCTAGTAAAACAACTCAATAAATAGCCTCACGAAGCTATAGCTGTCTCATATCCTTTCCTCAATAAAAACAGAGGTGAACTGCTTATTTTCAGCAGCACACTATAAGAAGACAGAAGCATTATGACTGCTCATACATTCTGACTATCATTTGCCACAAGCTATATCTGTCAGCATTAAATAAAGCTGCATTATAAATGTAAACAAAACACCCACATCTACAAAATGAGCTGTCCGCCATGGCTGTAGGCATGAATTGAACCCGCTTATTGACTCAGGTTGCTCTTTTTATTTATTCTTCTACAAAGACATGCATTTACTTTACCCTACAAGCATACTGGGTTTCAGAAAGGCAACTAGTCTTGTGCTACAGCAAAAAAGGCACATGTTGACAAATGCATATCTTAATAGGAATAACACTATGTAGGCAAACATTGACCAATTGGTAAAAAGTTGATTTATTTAAAAAGGATCTTCTAGATCAAAACACCAAATCATAAAAAAATCTGTGAACCTAGTCCTCTAAATATACACTTATGAACTACAAGAAGTAATTTACTATCAAAAACAACAGAACTTTAATTTCGAATATCTAAGGATAACAAAGGAAAAGGCGTCAAATGATACCCACACAATTGTCCCACCCTCCATAACTTGGGTATTCACCGATAAAGCGGGGAGCTAAATATTCGGGAAATTCCATTAGGGAGGGCATAAAATTAACTCAAGCTACCAACAAAAATTAGTTTATGAAAAAATGAATATATCATTTGCAAAAAGCCTTTTGTACTTTTTCCAGATGTTTTATGCTTAGCACAACTTATGCAGCCATGTTGATATAAGAATCACAAGGTAACAAAGAAAGCTTTGTAAACTTAAAAACACTTCGCCAGTTTTATTTTATTTTTTAATTCTGAGGAGTTAGTAGATAATTCTGAACTCACTGCACTAAGTTTACATTCTCACTGAGAATGTTTCAAAAAAGTAAGGGGGAGGCCTTTTCTCTTTATTATTGTTCCATGAGAGGACATGATGCTAGGGAAATGGACATCTGAATGGCAGACACCTGGATCCCTGGGAGTGAATACAGCTAATACAGATAATATTTCAACAGGTGTGCTACATGTCAAGATTTTAGTCTCTTTGCAGGCTTATTTTTAAAAGGACCATCATCGTGCCAAATCATGACAAATGAAGGTATGTTTTGAGAATATTCATTACAGACAGAGCCAGAATATACGTACAAACCAACAATACACATACATTACCGTAAAAATGAAATACAGCAGTCTTTCAAACAACCACCGGAGCTCGTCTGTGTACTTGACCGAATAATTTCTCAATTAGTTTTCTCCACTAGACTGACTGATGCTTTGGCCTTGTGTAGACAGAGCTACAGAACTAGGTTAAAAATAAGCCTAGGCAGTCAGAGATTTCCCGATGACAGAGATCTAAACATATGCAGAGACAAAGTACTCCAAAGAGGTTAGTCTTTGTCACCTGTTGAATAATCTAAGAGTCACTGAGGACTAAAAGTCCCGCACCTTTGGTCTCTAAGTACAAAACAGCCCACAGATTAAAGTCTAGATTTTAAAAGGAGGAAGTAAAATGCAGTGGTTAAAATATTAACACGTACTGTCACAGCTTATTCTTATGTAGGACATCATCCCCTATAAAAGGGAAAGCATAAATGTTCCTTGGCTTCTCACTATTCCATAGATGGATATTAATTATTACTGCCTTTCCTTTCTAAGATAAGCTTGTTAACAAGAACTACAGGATTGCTTACAGCTGCTATCCATACTGGGTAGGTTGCATCATTGTTTATGATGTTTACAGAAAAAAGGGAAATCAGTACAAAGAAATAGTATGGAGTAATTAATGTATTGTAGTGTAGTAATTTCCACTTTCTACCTCCATTTAAATAAAATAAAGCTCAGTAATGCCAGCGTAAATCAGGGGGAGCCACAGGGGAGCACAGCAAGGCAAAGACATTAAAGCCAAACCAAAGCCCTTCTTCACCCAAGCTACTATTATTATTACTTGTGCAAAGCAAATATTCAGCCTCCAACCTTAAATCATTTCAATTCCTATTTCCAAGTATAATTTAATCTTTTTCGGCGACACTTGATGCTTACTTCATCACAGCATAATGACAGATTAAAAAGTTGTTGAATTAAATATTAAAGAGGACTTCAGGCAGTTCTGCATTTTTAAGGAATAACACAGATTGGGGATGAAATGAGAAGCCCAAATGCATATTTTATACCAAAAGGAAAGAATACATATATTTTTCCTTCAGGCCACCTACTTTGTAATAAAACACAGGACAGGTTTTTATTTAGTGGATAAAAATGTGAAATAGTATTATAAGCTTCATATCATTATAATCTGGCACCATACAATGATGTCAAAGCTAATGATACGAAGTAAGAATATGATTTTTTGAGTGAATATCTTATTTAAATATTTTTAAAATAAGTATATTCATAATTTATCACTTTTGCATTCTAATTTTAAAAATTAACTTATTTGTGGAAATTTATCTCAGAGACAAAAATCACACAGATGATAGCATCAAAAGCAAACACTGTGTGAATGATTTTATGATACATACTGTTCTGAGAGGGTAAGGAAAAAAAAGTTGAGCCATATTGGTAAATATAGTTCCAATTAAAATGCTGATTAGACTGCAAGAGCTAATTTTGGAAGCTCCCATTAGATTCAGGTAAAATTAGGGATGAAATGTACATAATAGTAGTACCTTAACTCTTCAATGGAATGGAAACAGAGTCAAAAGCCAAAATTTCAGATATTTATACACAGAATATATACAGTTAATAATACAAAGATATACATAGTTAAAATTCCAAGGGCCCTTAGATCACTAAGTTTGGCATATGTTATCAATTTTGTTTTTAAAGAACAGAGATATTTTCCCCTGAGGGTTAAAAGAAAACAAATTTTAAAATTCTTGTTTCATTGTTATTTCAAGCAATTTCATGGGAGAAAAAAAGAACTTCATAAACATTTTATTCTATTTGTGTAACATCAAATGCAATCTTTTGTACATGTGTACATTTAAACACAAAGGTTTTAAGTATGTAAGTACTTTCTTTTTTGCTTTTTCATTTCACTTATGTGTTACCAATATTGTCTTTTTGATTGAACCACATGAAATTGACATCTTCCAAATAAAAACAGGTCAGATACTATCAGCAATTTCACATGATTTAATATTCATTCTAGTAAGTTATATTTTTATGTATGCACGTGAGAAAAAGTCATCCACGCTAATATGTTCTAAGCAATCAGAAGTGACTTTAAAAATACGTACTATGTATCAAAGGATCAACATTTTCCTTATAGGCCAGAGAAGCTAACCACATTTGTTCTCAAAAGTAGTTCCGTTTTGGAACAAGGGCATAGTACAAATGTCAGAAGAAAGTATTACCGTTTTTTACATAATGCTTTTTATTTATTTATTGAAAGAAACAGAAAATGATAAAGGTACTGCACTGATCTCTTCAGAAATTATTTTTTTTTGGCTGGGATAGAGCTAAGTATCATCATAGCTAGCAACTACATGTGGCCTTGAAAAGATGGCCTAATTCCTTTTGGAAAAATTTTCAGTGTGGTTGCTCCTGGCTGAATATGACACAATTTACTCGTGAAAATGCCACACACACCATCCTTTAAAGAAAAGTACAAAATATGACCACGGAATTGTTTTTGCAAATGCAAAAAAGGGGCAAGGCTTTTAAAAATTATCCTTTTATATTAATCTTTCCAAATCTCACTGTTCTGTTCTACTGGCATGGATATGTGGCTGCTTACTCCTTGCAAGCATACAATTCTAACTTCACACAATCAGATGCATAAACTACACTGTAGAACTACAGCACAATAATCTTTACTGATGCTCCTCAGAAGTGCTAAAAGAATAGAAAAGGCACATTCATCCTCCCTAGTATCCCTAGTACTTCTTGACTAAAGCCAAGTCCTGGAGAAAAGGGTGGGGATGGGTATAGTGGTGACAAAAAGAGCTGTTTTTTATGGCCTCCATATTTAAATCCTGGAAAGAGCAATAATCTTAATTTTCTGGAATGTTTTCCATACAGCAATAATGAGGTAATAATTTCCCATCACCTAGGACATAGTAGGTACTCAACAAATGTTTGTACAATTAAATTCCCTGTGAAATTCCCTATGGAATTCAGTCTCCCATTGAAAAATAGCCATTAAGTTAGGATGCCTCAGAGCCAATTACAGTGGGAAACCTCCAGGAGGATGCTTCATATTTACGGTGAGGGATTAGAAAGGGTTGTTTTTTTGTTTTGGTCCCCTCCCCTCTCCTCACTCCCCTCGTAACCACCATTTTCCCAGGGTGTTCTTGTTTTGTAGCTGGTTTGGAATTTTTTCCAATCAGTCGAAGACGTTCACAGGGCGATTATGCCGTCCACCTCTGAGATAACCGGAGTCGGCAGCAACCCAGCTAAAGTGAAATCAGGGAAATCCAGCCTCTGGGGTCGCCAGGCCTCAAATCAAGTTCGGGCTTGGATTCGAAAGGACTAACTCCCTGGCTCGGGAGCAGGTCTGATTCCCAGGTGGTGCCAACCCCAGGGTGCGAGGCCGGGCTGCGGGCTTCCGGGCAGGAAAGGCCGGGCCTCCACAGCCGCCGCCCGCCCGGCCACCCACCCCCGCGGGGCTCAGGCTGGGCCGCCTCCGGCGCGGGGGGCGGGGGCGGCTCGGGACTGCGGCGCCGCTCCGGCCCGCGGCCCGCGGGGCGCGCCCATTGTTCTCCGCGGCGCCGAGCGACGGCCCCGCGGCCCCGCGGCCCGCGGCGATCCCGGCTCCCCCTCCCGCGGCCGCGCCGGGAGGCCCCGGGGCCGGCCCGCTCCCGCTCCCGCTGTTGCGCGCCCCCGCCCCTCGGGCTGACAGCGAATTCTCACCGCCCTGACTGCATAATTAATGTAAATGGAGCAGCCTCCGTGTCCTGTGCGGGCTCTTTGGGTTTACTTTTGTGCGACACTTACATAGGAATATTAACTAGAGAAAGCAGCATCACAACAGGGGTGGAAAATCAGCCTGTCAGGGGCTCCTTCCAAACGCCACGGAAAGCGGAGCGGCTTCAAGATTGTTTCATCAAGGTGATTGAGAACAAACAACTACTAAGGAAAGAAAATTTGGGCTTACACTGAGCTCCCACACATCCACTATTTATCTTTCTAGAATCTTTAGAAAGGAGATTCCTAACACATCTTTATGCAAAACTCGGGACTTGAGGAAAAGAGTGAGGCTGCTGCGTGTGCGCACAGCCAAAAGAGCCTTGGCTCGGCCGGTGCGTGTGCAACGCGCACCTACTCGGCGCGCGTGCAGACGCCTTTCAACAACCCACAGCCAGGGAGGAAGAGGCCAGGACCGGAGACACCTCTCCACGGGTCAGTGAGTTACTCCCCAGAAACCACGGGTAATCGTGGGCGACGCCACACTTAACAGAAATTAAGGCCGATGACCCTGGG
The DNA here is from genome assembly GCF_028018385.1 of Neofelis nebulosa. Taxonomy (NCBI): domain Eukaryota; kingdom Metazoa; phylum Chordata; class Mammalia; order Carnivora; family Felidae; genus Neofelis; species Neofelis nebulosa. Next base: position 10,048,263 of record NC_080793.1, read on the forward strand.
GATGCTCACGAACCCTTCAGTAAGGTGCCCAATTTGTATTACTGCTGTTCCACCTCCAATCAAACTATGTCAAGGACATTTTCTTGTAGTTTGTGGTCACTGTTTTTCTTTCCATAACCTGACGTGGGAGAAAGTACTTCAAGGTTAAAATAAACAGTAAACTTGCAAAAGTACATTTTACACCAAAAAAAAAAACCTTTAAAAATATTTTTTACTCAATAGTCATAATCATCCAAAGTATCTCATGTTGGATATCTTCTTCACCAAAGAAGCAGAGAATGTGACTTCCCAAGCCTTATGCTGTCTGACCTAAATTAGGACTAAATCTTGCTATATCTTTTAGTATATTGGCCTCCTACAAAAATTATTTTAAAAATTAAGAACTTAACATCTCAAATGTACACATTTAGTTACTTAATTTCAGTTACAGAAGCAGGGCATTACAAATTTTTGAACAAATTACCAGTTGCTTTAAGTGTTTCTGTAACTTTCCTAGTATTTAGTTTTTACACTGTTTAGCAGAGGATGAAATACATTACGAAACAGACCCCAAAATCCTTCAACAAAACTATTGTAAATTTCATCTTGCAGGTGTGTTAGGTGTTGGTAAGATACAACAAGAACAATATTGGAATATCAAATCTACCTCTCAAATAATGCCATCAAGAGAGAGTGTTTTTGTAAGGCACGTGTGCCACCTCTTACACAACAGAGTGACTTAATCCTGAATGTTCTCAAGAAATTCCTTCACACAAAGGGGTCAGTTGTAGGCCACAGAATAACCTTTACTTTTACGTATTTGGCTGTTAAATGATTGAGAGCTAAATCCATATGCATGTCTTTACTGGCTTAATTAGGGGTGTGTACAATAACTGAAAATCATACCTTTAACCATTCAATGTAGTACACGGCAAAGAGATCAAAATGGACACCGATCAAAAGGTTTACTTTAGACAGGAAGCAGCCAGTCGGGCCATTATTACAAATTAAAGGTATTATATTCAAGTCATTTTTAATCTCCTAAAAATGAATAATACTTCTCTGCACATTATATCATTTTTCTCCACAGAAGTAACATTTCTTTTATGTCTAAATGTATATATTCCTTCATGATACCTCAGCTCTTCTTCTAGAGGTAGTAGAGGTTTACTACTCTCCATTTTAAGCCAATGTTCTCACCACATTTGGACTCCTCTCTCTTTATATGTCATAACTGACTCATCACGTATTTAAGTAAAAGCTCCTGCATTTAAAAAATGAGAACTCACAAACTGATGATGCACAGTAATCTTATCTCCGGAATCTTATTTTACTGCACTAAAATTCTTTTTGGCATTCTGTAGTTAATAACTTCTATATTAACATATGATGCTTTACGTCCAGTCACTATGTTTGGTAAATAGAAGATAAATCCACCCTTATGTTCTAATTCACCCTTAACTTTCTAATTCTGGAACTTTTTATTTTTACTTTTAAGAACTTAAAATAGGTATTACAATGTCAATCTTGATGTTTTTAAAAGGACACCAAATTTAGGGTCAGTACAAGGAAGTATAAACAGAAAAGTCCCTTGAGATACTGGTGTGAAACCTGCAGCTCATTGATTTTGTTCTTGATAATATGCTATTAAATTGGCGAACATGCTGACCTTGTGTGCAAAGGCAGAATTGTGCATATGCAACAGAAAGTTAAAAAACAGCTTCAAAATGACTGTTTAAAACTGTAGACTACAAAACCTTAAAATACAGACATTCCATAGTTTATTTAAAATTGGCAACCACAATTTAACAAGCTATTCTAACAAATGATTAGCATAGCGTGTGCTTTTCTTTAGCCATCAATTATGACACAGGGTAATGCAGGGCACAACTTAAGTGTCAAATTACAATATGCTATACAAAACCACTTTGCAACACAGCTTTCTGTTTGCTTAGCAATTACTACAGAGCACACTGCTTTTCATGAAAGGAATTGGTCAGAACTGTTTATAAGAATTGCCACAGATGTTTATATACTTATATTAAAAAGAATTAGTTGATAATTTCATAAAATTTCTCTTTAACCTTTAATAAAATGGCTTGGTTATTTTGTGTTGCTTTAAAACTCTGCAGACAACCAAAACGGTCTGAGTCTTTTTCTTTTCAAAATAAGATTCATCTGTAGCATGTGACAGAATAATACTTTTCAAGACCAAAGTATGAAATGTGTTTTCACTAATTTGTCCACTAAGAAAATTTGGAACTTTTATTATTTGAATGGCTGCCATTGTGACAATCTAAATTAGTGAAATATGTAATCATTCTGAAGACAGAGCAACAGATCACTTTATAATTCTCAGTAAGATAAACACAGATTTAAATGCAAAATAAACTAGTAGAATTTCAGAAATGTGGTTCAGGTTATAATTTTCACATAGCAATCACTTTCAAATACTGGATCTATCAGAAGTGAAAATGAATAAAGGTTATCTGTCTTAATTGTGGGACCATCCATTAATTCATAAAACTCTTATGTGAATAAATACTTAATGAGAAAAGGGAAAAAATACACAAAACAGTTTTTATGCTGTTTTTTCCGTTCTGCTGCTGTCCTTTCTCCTGCATTTGCCTAAAGGCTCTCAGTAAATTACACTCCCAGTAAATGACTGTAATTTACCCGTTGAATTCCCTTGTTCAGGAAAAGCACAAAAACACATTCCAGCATTTCCACAGCTCAAATTTACCATTCGGGATGTCAAGAACAATCCATGGGCAGTAATTTGAAACTGTTTGAACCTTCAAATGAGGGAAATTAGAAATGTTTTGAGAGCTAAGATTTTCAGTGAGGAGATAAAAACCTGATAAAAATCTCTAACTGTTCTGGTTCCTTTCTTCCCCTCCCATATCAGACACAGAGGCCTACATAAACTGTTCCACAGTGGGTTTTGAGACGGTGATACAGAATATAGTATTGATAATATAAGTCAAATTTATATTTACCAGGTTAATTTTTAATGATAATACACACTACATTAATGTCACACTTAATGTTAAAAACACAGATCCTGCTATGCACTTTTCTCTCAAAACTATCTCCCTGTGCATTATCTACCTGACCATCACTCAAAATAACTTCCTCTAGTACAACTTATATGAGCAAAGTTACATAAAGACTCAGGGCCCCAAGGATACCCAGCAGTCACTGTTAAAATTATTTGCATAAATAAGAACAAAGACTTTCTATTTAGTTATGTTCCAATACAAAGAAATTGCATGCACAAAGAAATGTAAACATTTACATGGACCAAACTTGAACTATATCACTTAATATTTTAATATGCAACACAGGTCAACATATAGAATAAACCAGCATAATCCCCAAGGTAAACACTTAGTGCTGTAAGACACACACACTCACACACACATACACCCTAGAGTTAAGAACATTCAATAACCAAAACAGCCTATTTCACTCTGTTTAAAGGCAGGTTTTCATATGGCAAAATGGTTATAAATCCTCATTATCCTAAATAAAATTACAGCACTTTAAACATTTCCAGGGAGAACATTCTCTCTTCTAAACAACTACCTTAGCGAGTAATAGGAAGCAATATGGTTGCACTTGTGTCACAGTTGGAAGCCTTTTTAAACTGTCGCCCTGCTAGCAAACCGATTCTACATATTAAAATGAATGTGTTGCTTATTTCAAGGGGAAAAATCATTTATAAAATCAAGACCATTATTAGGATATCGTGACTCACTTCCTCTTTAAAATGAAGCAGAAGTACAGAAGGCAATAATCTATGTATGTTCACATAACTTCACTCTCCATCAGTGGTCTTAGAAGAAAAGATGAGGCTTTGTATATTTAACATTTAATAACCAAAGAGCCTACTGCACCAAGTATTTCTGATCACAAATTAGAGTGGAAAAAATCCCTAAATTTCCTTTTTAGTGTAAAAGGTGAGCCTTTACAAATGTCTCCAACTAAATTAGATAGACTGTTAAAAAAAAAAATGTGTGTGTGTGTGTGTGTGTGTGTGTGTGTGTTTTAATCTACTTTAGACTATCTGCCAAGGGCATCCTTTCCCCAATGGTTTTGTGGTACTAGGAGTACTCTAGCTATCATAATAGCTGTATAATAACTGTAACAGATTAATAGTTTGGAAAGTTTAATACGGGGCCCCAGCTAATAACGTGGGCCCAACTTCAGTTGTGCCCTGAAGTTCAAAGAGAGAAACGAATGATAGGCAATACTACTCACTGGGCAGATAAAGATGCTTTTCTCATGTTCAAGTTTGTATTAAATTATGAAAAATACATTGGGGCTTCTCTACATGCTTTTTACCTAGGTATACAGTGGCCATATGATTTTTAAATTCCAAGTAGGTAATGGAAGAAGTTCAGTACTCCCAAAGGGGAACTATGACCATCTCTCCCCAGGGGTTTGTAGGGCAGTGCTGCCCTCTAATCAAATGAATGCTCTGTTTGTTTCTAAAATACACCTTGTAGGTTCTTAAGCATTAAGTTTGTTGGCATTTAATGTGAATGATATAGTTTTTATAATTTGAGGTATTTTTACATTTGGAGGATATATTCAATTCAGTAAAGACTTCCTGAACACTGTGTACCACCATGCTTAACTGGGAAAGGCAACTAGTAATAAAGTAATTAACTTCTCAACCAAGATACTGTATGTTCTGCTGTTGTTCCTGATTGAAATTTTCTCAGTTAATTTCTAGACAATTACATTATCTATTTCATAATTGCAAACCTGGATGAATTGTTTCTAAAAGTTGCATCATGTTTCATGCCAACAGAACCTATGAATACATAAAAGCTCCTGGTTCTAATGTCACTGTTATCAAGCCAAAAACAATTACAGTCATTTGAGTTATAGCAACCAATAAACTTAGATAATCACCATATGCAACACAACATTTTGGCACTTGAACTTAAAACTCTTGTAGACAACTATAGATTGCTTCTAATGCAGAGCACTCTTGTCCTACCCAAGGCTGCCAATAGAAATGCCAAAGCTGCTGAATACTGTGCATCCTAGTAATGCTGTCAGTAAATGGCACATTCACACAGCCCCCAATCCTCTCTTCCCAGGCATGGTCTTCTCCAGCTGCAGCTTAATTTCCTGTGACTTGCCTAATTACTGTAATTAAGGATTAATTGCCATTAATTATTCACACATAAGCTCATCGCAAATCATGGGGTAAATGTCTTATGAAAGCTGCCATACAAGCCATGTATAAACACACTGGGATGCTTCAGGCAGGCGAATCTATCACTCAGCCCTCAAGCAAATCTCTGTGCTTCTCTTACAAAAACAGCTATAACTCTCAGAAACTCGACAGTCCTTTCAGGTAAGCATTAGGTTACAAAGCATGTTTTCCTGTGGAAGCCACAACGGTTTTATTAGTACTATAAATGCTGTTTTATCTTTCCAACTGCTATTTTTATGTTTCCATTTTTATTCTACAGTGCTCAGTTTAGGACAACCACTTGCTTCAAGGAGGAATGTTTGCAGTTGCTACTTTCCCCCATCACAGTTTGAAATAGTTCCATGTGGTTTACAACATATGACCATGCAACTGGGATCAGCATGCTAAAAAAAAAAAAAAAAAAAAAAGAAGAAGAAGAAGAAAGAAAAAAAAAAAAAGAAAAAAGAAGTCAATGTATTGGCTACACAAGCAGGATGGAAACCATCTGATTTCCAAAGTCTCATTTTTTCTCATTGGTATAAAAAAAGCTATACAGCACATATTTGGTCACTGCTAGGGTATTCCTTATAAGGCAGGTTACCAGCTCAGCCACAAAATACTGCTGACAGTAATGACTGAAAATGGCAAGCAAATAAAACAGTCTCATATAGATTACTTTTGTATTAGTTGGGTTCCCTGCTTTTATGACAGCATCTGGTATTTTCACAATCACAAAATACAGACATCATTCCTTTGCAGAGCTAGGAAAGAAATGGTCTCCTCCAAGTTTTTCTAATAAGCCCTAAGCTGATGAGAGAACTTCCAAATCTTAGTCTAGAAATTATACTCCTAATGCTTCTTTCCAGTTATCTAGGGTTTACCGTGTTTGAATGGTTTAAAACAGAAGAATTCATTTTAACAACAGAATAAACTATTGTATATGCTAAAAGACTTAAACTACATCAACACTATGTATTATCACTGCCCTAGGAAATTGAAGTCTAAGTAGGCAGAATGTTGTTCTAATTGTTATGTTAGTTCCTTCTGCAGCAAATTAATGCATGAAACATTTTCATTTCGGTACATGTTTGTGTGTCTGAGTTAAACATTTATGTTAATAGACCTTCTGGCAGATTTCTAATGTTTCAAATACTCCTCTAGAACAGTGACTTTTCAAATAAGAGTTCTTCCCCCATTTTCTGCAGTACTTGAAACAGGGGTACATGACAACTAAAACTTCACAGTTTAAAAGTCTAAGCATACAAGCAACCACTTGAATAGCTACAGACCCATCTCTACATTCAAGCAAAATACCAACTAAGCCTACAGAGTCACTGGCTATCCAAAATTAAAAAAAAAAAAAACTAAATATATATGCTCTCTACTGTCTAATGTCTAATAGATCACATACATTCAAATTATCATTTGGACCAATTCTTAAAAGAAAAATAAATAAATCTTATCTTCTTTGATCCCAACAGATTTAAAGGGCATGCCTGATTTCTGTACTGATCACAAAGTGTTTCCAGTACCCTCCGGAACCTTCTTTACAAATACCCAGCCACCCACTTGAAGAAAAGACCAATGTTAGAAACCAGATAGCTGAAACCACAAAACTAGAGAAGCACCCCAGTTCTTGTATATTTAACTTCCATTACTCTCTAAAGTAATGAGAGATGCACAAAGCCTGATAACACTCCTCAACTGAGACAAAGGTCTCTTTTTGTAACATTAGATTTCTAAAACTGGAATAATGTTTACAAAGTCCTAAATTTTTTTCACTGTTGAATTATGTGTAATCTAAAACTGCAGTCTGGATCTTAAGTTAATATTGAACAGTGATCATGGATATTCCCAGATCCACCCATTTGGACCACTCTTCCTGAAAAAAATTTAAGAGTAGGAGAAAGTAAGACTCCTAAGGATGGATAATTCAGGTCTCTTGCATTCCTACTCAGATAAGAATGCTATACATTTATGGCATAATTCAAAATTTGGAAACTAAGTCACCCTACAGGGAAATTCACAAAAATTGATTTTGGAAGAAATATATAATTTATTGCAACTGATAATGGTATAAAATCAAATTAAAATGGTGTGCAGGTTTTATTATTATTGTGTTTTGCATTTACCTAAAGTTCGGTACTTGAACTTAGCTGTCATTTTACTAACTGATTTCTACATCCTTGCCCTAGAGTCAGCAGTCAGCAACACAGAACTGTTAAAATCTATCGTCCCAACACAGAGCTTTACCATCAATGTCATCTAATTGATACTTCCCTATTTTTGTCACCTTGCCTTGATGCCAGCTGCCAAGCTCTGCCATGTCACTTTCCATTTATGGACTCCCAAGTCCCTTGATCTGGCTAATTAGGGTTTATGTGTTAATTGGAGTAAATACAAAGATGGGAGTCACAGGCACAAATTTCAAAGCACAGCCATAAATTGAAGAGCTGATAAGCAGGGAGAAGATGCCTTCATGGAACAAGTGTCAAGTTTATTTTATCACTGGAAAGACCCAGACTTTCCTGACAAAGTGACACCTTTATATTTTTGAAAAGACTTAATGAGAAGAATAGTAACTAACACATTAAGAACATTGCTCTGTAGCAGAAAAATACACAATACATTTAAATTCAGTTAAGAAGGTACAGCTCTCTTTTTTAAAAATCCTGGACTGTCTCCATTCAGTAAGACAGTTTTTTATTCCTATCATATTTCACAGAAAAAAAAAATACCTTGCTTTAAATTTCTAATAAAAATCTAAAAGAAAATCCAGTATTTGAAAACTGGATGAAAATCAGATGTGATTTAAGTGAGGAAAATGACATTTTCATTAACATTCTGGAGATATTAATACTTTTTCCTCTAAAACATAACTTTGATTTAGAAATAATTACCAAAAATTACAGCAAAGAATTTCTGAATACTATACAGACAGATTTAGGATACTACATTTCAGATGTTTATCTCAAATGTCAGTTAAGACTGAAATAACTTTAGAAGGAGTCTGCATGATTTCTGTAGTGATCAGAGTGTGTTTTCGACATCCTCCAGAACGTTCTTTAGGAAAACATTAGTGTCAGTTGGAGAACACTGCCTTTTCTAGCATCTGGTGGGGAGGAGCAAAGTCAGAAAATTAATATGGAAAATAGCTGAAAGACCTTGTAAAGTCTTTCTTTCCTATTTTGTTTTTATAAGAAAAGTTTCATACCTGATCTCTCATATTCAGTTGACAAAAATGTAATAGGAGGGCTGCTTTATCTGTTACAAGTGTTCTATCTGTTGCAATAACCTTTGATTAATTGTTAATAATAATAATGGCAACAACGATAGGTGCTACGTCTGCTGCTGCTGCTACTACTACTTCTATTTAGACAGCACTTGATAGCGAAAAAAAGCTGTTACGTATATTACCTGAAGTTATGGTAACTGACAGAAGTCAGGTAACCTATCTAAAATACACAACCGAAGATTTTTCAAAGTATCCAAATCATTTTCAGGTTGACGATCATTTCGCTATACCAGAACAATACTATCTTCCAAAAGCCGCAGTGTAATAATAAAAGTATTGAAAAGTACTATTGATAAGAGTAACCAGTGTTCACAGCCATGTGGGATTTCTCAAAGGATCTATTTAAGTAGTAGCTTAGTATTTATGAAACAGGTACATCAAAAAGCCTTTTCAGTCTTTCCTTCCCTTTCTTCGCATCCTTTTAATTAACGTAATCTGGTATTTATTCTTGTAATAGTTTATGGCAACTTAGGTCCTACATTTTGAAGAGGCTCCTTAGGTTAACCTCATGTTTCTGTTTTAGGATTCTAACTTTCTTTATAGTATTTTCAACTAATTTGCCACAAGTCTAAAATTAATCAACTCTGTGAGTAAACAGAAGAGTTTCAGAATGAATGAAAGACCCGTTTTAAGAACTATAATATTAAAAGGGAATCTCAGACATTCATATATCTTGTGATAAAGAGAGATTTCCTTACAAAAGCAATATTCTCTGGAAAACTTTTTGACATCAGAGCTTGAGCTTTCTGAAATATGTGAAATACGTGAAAAAATTCCATTTAACTTTTTCCTGGAAAAGAGTCACGTGCTTCTAGTGATGCACACCAATTCAAGAAATATAGTTAAAATTGCTACATAAGGAAAAAGTGAAAATACCACATAAAAGCATCTGAGAACCACATCACACATTGTATCACTAGCAACTTTGTACAACTTTTGAAACAAAACTATCCTGTAACTTAGTGTGGGGTTTTAACTGAAAACAGCCAAGCTAATTTCTACAAATTAACAGATGTCCATGAGAAACAGTAAGAAACAAAGAAATGCATATGTGAACATCATCAGCATCCAAATGAGTTTATTGCAGACTCTTTAAAGCACATCTGATCTTGGCTCCAGCCCGTAGTCTACCTTTCAACTTGCAAATGACAGTGTCACCAAACACTGTCCTTCCATCAATCAAGCTGGGTCATGAATATACAAAAGGCAGCAGAGAAGCTGGCTACCTCCTGCAGTTCAACTTGGCCTAATTATCTAGGCCTTTCTTTTGGTTACAGTCTGAAGGGTATACACCCAGTCAGCTGCTGGGCAGCCGGAGGCCTAATCAAGAGAGGTTATGCATACTGACCCTTATATGGACATCCAATGCAAGTTAAATGTGAGCACCAAATGTCATCTTTCTTATTCATCATTATGAAATTTCCCTCCCCTTTCGAAATACCAATCTGCTGCCATTTTCAGACACTCCTCTTACCCCCCTCCAAGCTGTCATTTCACTGTGCTTGCTGCCAGTTGAGTGAATTAGCATTCTAACTGATGTGCTGCTCTTCTCAGACAAATCCTTGAGCTGCGTTAACTAATGACTTCTCTCCAGAAAAAGGAACTGATAGTCAACCATTGATAAAAGAGAGTCCATTTCCACAAATCACAAACAATTTGCCACAATGGTGGCAAAAGCAGTAAAGAGTTACTATGGTCGCCCACTTTCCCTTGTGCTTTTCACTTATTCCACCGGCTACCAAGAAACAACCATCACCACTGAATGGAATATAAAGCTGCTAACTAGTCAGCTGCACTTGAGTATGATGATGAACTCTAAGCAAGACACTTTATTAACCAAAGCATTGGTGGGAATGGAAAGAAAGCAAACAATGAAGAGCCATTTTCAGATCTAGTCAAATTGAGGGTGAACTGGGTAAGACAACAAACTGCCCAAGTGCTCAGTGCCATTCCCTGCACACGGTAAGTGTTCAGTCGTCTTTGCTCTTGATGATGATGTTAACAATGACGACAGAGAAGCTCAAATGTAACGTAGCTAAGGCCACCACGAGAACTGTGATGTGGAAACGGAAAGACGGGTCCAAATTTTACAAGTGTTATGGAGCATGATATACAAAAGTAGAAGATGGGAATAAAAGATTCCACTTTTATAGCAGGGGAGATATAAAAGAATACATTAGTAAAGAGAAAACTGAGAAAAGGAGAGATTTTATGGGCCACACTTACACATATAGCTTAATTTCTCTATGTTTTAACACATTTATGTAGCTCCTTGACATACACACTCTGAAGAGGTAATGCCATATGGTGTGGCAGAAGATACTACAATGACTTACAGCCCCGCAAGTCCTAGAAAAAGTGTTGGAAAGTCCTATCTAGCTGTAATTGCAACCCAAAAATCATTTGCCTAAAACACGTGGGGGATGGGGTGAAAATCAGAGAAGGCTTACTTTATGATGAGACATGATTCTTTTAGGGTCAAGTATGGGAGGTTCAATTATTACAGCTCCGGATTATTTAGTTTATGAAGTCAATATGTACTCGTTCAACACATGTTTATTAAAACCTTACTATACGATAGTCGGTAGGACCTGTACACAAGTCCCTGGGGGACAGAGAAATACGTAAGACATGACATGTCTTCAAGCTGTTGATAATCTCACTAGAAAGACAAATATGCATATGTAAGGAATAAAATAACTCCGAGTTTAAATATAATGCAGTTGCAATACAGATTAAGAAACAATATCATTGTGTTTAAAAAAATAATTTTAATGTTTATTTATTTTTGAGACAGAGAGAGAGAGACAGAATGCCAAGCAGGCACCAGGTTCTGAACTGTCAGCACAGAGCCCCATATGGGGCTCGAACTCAAGAACTGCAAAATCATCAGTCAGAGCCAAAGATGGAGCCCCCAGGTGCCCAAAATCGAATTTTTTTAAAGTTTATTTATTTATTTATTTTGAGAGAGAGAGAGTGCATGAGAACGTATGTGAGTTGGGGAGGGGCAGAGAGAGAGGAAGAGAGAGAATCTCAAGCAGGCTGTGTGTGTGTGTGTGTGTGTGTGTGTGTGTGTGTGTGTGTGTGTGTCAGCACAGAGCTGGACACAGGGCTTGAACCCACAGAGCATGAGATCATGACCTAGTCAATGTTGGACCCTTAACCAACTGAGCCACTCAGGGGCTCCTATCATTGTATTCTTTAACTACATTCTGAAATAAACACTATCAATAAATAATGAGCACATAAAAAAAGACAAGTGAGAGAAGCAAAAAGAAGTTTCCTGATTCAGATAAGGTACGGATCTGAAGGGAGATACATAGCACACTGAGTAGAGGAAGCTATGGAATGTGACCTACCTTGAAAGTACAGTATGGGAGATGGTATGAACATTTTTCGTATTAGAAATAAAAAAACTACACCAGGAGGCAGAAATTAACCAAGTGTACTAAAATAAAGAAAACAGGCCAGTCTCACTAGGACAGAAAGTTCTTCCAGGGGAGTGGTAGAAGCCAAGCTTTCTCTGAGTCTCTAAACCAGGTTAGGCGTCTTCTAAATGAGTTTTTCTTCAAAAACCCTTTACTTCTCCTTTAAAATAAATGAACAAACAAACAAAAACTTGTTCCAAGCCCACCTTCCCAGATCTTTGGAACTTACTCTTATTGGGCATAGTGATTTATCTTATTCATCTATTACCAGCATCTAACAGTCCTTGGCAAAGAGTTAGTGCTCAATAAATGGTGGTTGAATGAATAAAAGAATGGAGGTCCAATTTATCAGCAGCCAAAAATTGCAGGTTAAAAAGTTTGAGCGTTACCTTAGAGGCAATAGGGAATAATTAAAGGTTTGAGTATCATGACATACAATAGGCCTTTCTATTGCAGAACAATCTGGCAGGAGAATATTAACAAGATTGAACCAAGAATTAGAATCAAGAGTTCTGGTTAGGAGGTTATTGCAGTAATTCAGGCAAAAGATGATGGGAGATTCTGAGACCAAAAAGAAAAGGACAGATGTAAGAAATGTTTGGGTTTTTTTTTTTCCCCCAATGTTTATTTTTGAGAGACAGAGAGAGAGACAGAGTGCAAGCAGGGGAGGGGCAGAGAGAGAAGAAGACACAGAATCTGATGCAGGCTCTAGGCTCTGAGCTGTCAGCACAGAGCGAGACACAGGGCTTGAACTCCCGAACTGTGAAATCATGACCTGAGCCAAAGTCAGATGCTTAACCGACTGAGCCACCCAGGCGCCCCAGAAGTGTTTTTAAGGAAAGCCAACAGGATCTGCCTTCAACTTGAGGTATAACATGGACATACTAAATTCAGGGTTGGAATGCCATGAAATCCAATCCTTCAAGTAAATACTTGAAGCTTCCTATTTCTACCAAGCGGTTCTACCCACCTTTAGCTGGTGTAGGAGTTCTCATTAGCTCCAAAAACATCTCTCTAGTTTTGCTGACAGTGGGTATCAGTCCTTATTCTGGTTCAGCCCCATCTGTTTCCTATAGCTCACCAAGTTTAATTCTGCTCACTGTAAATATAAAAAGGCTCCTTTTCTCATTATATAATAATCTTTCAAATAGTTGATGTCTATGAACTGACCCCATCCTCACCAAAGACTTCACAGATAGACACAAAACATATAAATATAGAATGGTTAAGTAAGCAACAATATAGTCACTCAACAAAATATTATGAAGTCAATAAAATTATTTTTTTAAATGCTAACATGAAAAGTGTTTACATTGTAGTACTCATGAGAAAAAAACCCCCACAATATTGTAAAAATAAGTGATCCCAATTATAAAACAAAAATATGCACTTAAAAATGAGAAGAGTGGGAAAAACGCAAATGGGTTAGTTACTCTTCTGAAGGGAAATTTAGCACTACTTTCTAAATGCGAACACACTAGAACCTAGGAGTTCTATGTACCCCAGAGAGAAACTAACGCATGGGCCAGAGAGATACATATGTGTCTTAGTTATAGCCAGAAGCAAAAGTCTCCTGTCAGTTGCCATCTATATTATGGCACAACTGCATTATATATATAACTGAATGAATGTAAAACAACTTATTTATACATGAAGCAATTGATGGACTTGAGGGGAGTTACTTCCCCCTCTTCTATTAGAAACAAAGCTGCTACGGACATTCAAATACATTTGACCTTTGAACAACACACATTCGAACTGTGGGGGTCAAATTATGCATGGCTTTTTATAGTACAGTAGTATAAATGTATTTTCTCTTATGATTTTCTTAATAATGTTTTGTTTTCTCTAGCTTACGTTATTGTAAGAATACAGCGTATGATACTTACAACATACAAAATATGTGTTAAGTTGACTGCTCATGTTATCAGTAAGGATTCTGGTCAATAGGCTATTAGTTAAATTTTGGGAGAGTCAAAAGGTATAAATGGCTTCAGGCATTGTTGCCCCTAATCCCTGTGCTGTTCAAGGGTCAACTGTACACGTGTGTAAGCTTTTCTCTAGAACATATACCTAAGAATGGAGCTGCTAGTTTATAGTGTGTGCCAATCTTCAACTTTACAAGATACTGCCAAGTTATTTTCCAATGTTGTGCCAATTTATATTCCTACTAACAACATGAGAGTTTCTGTTGCTCCATATTCTTGCCAACATTCAGAATTTTCAGTTAATTGACATTCATTTTATGCATCCTTTCTTGGTGAGTATTCCATGTGTACTTGAACACATACTGCTGTTATTGAGTAGAAGAAAATGTCAATTAAGTCAAGTTGGTTGACAGTGTTGTCCAAGTCCTATATCTTTACTGATGTTTCTAATGATAACCCAATCTTGCATGAATGATGTAAGCTGAAACTGGTCTTGATATAGTACATATCTGTGCACAAGACTCTGTTTGGTAATGTAGTATTTTGTTTACAGTTTTTCCACCTTTGTTTTTGAATGAGACTGCCCTATCATTTTTCTTTCTTATACTGATACCAACCTGTTTCAATATTAGTGTTATATAATTAGTTGAAGAGTATACTTCTGTTTGCAACAGTGTATACTTTGTAAAAGACTGAAATTATACCTTTCTTGAATGTTCAGAACTCACAAAACCTTCTGGTCCTGGGGCACCTGGGAGGCTCAGTCAGTTGAGCGTCTGACTTCGGCTCAGGTCATGATCTCGTGGCTCTCAGTTCAAGCCCCATGTTCAGCTCTGTGCTGAAATCTCAGAGCCCAGAGCCTGCTTCAGATTTGTGTCTCCCCCTCTCTCTGCCACTCCCCTGCTCATGCTCTGTCTCTGTCTCTCTCAAACATAAATAAACATTAAAAAATAAAAATTAAAAAAAAAAAAACCTCTGGTTCTAATGTTTTCTAACAAAATTTAAACTATTTGTTCAATTTATTTAATGATTTTTTAAGACCGTGTACATTTGCTACATTTTGAGTAAGGTTTAGTAATGTGTATTATTTCCATTAATATTCCATTTCACAGCAAAACTAAAAGGCAACCGATGGAATGGGAGAAGATATTTGCAAACGACATATCTGATAAAGAGTTAGTATCCAAAATCTGTAAAGAACTTATCAAACTCAACACCCAAAAAACAAATAATCCAGTGAAGAAATGGGCAAAAGACATGAATAGACACTTCTCCAAAGAAGATACCCAGATGGCCAACCGACACATGAAAAAAATACTCAACATCATTCATCATCAGGGAAATAGAAATCAATACCACAATGAGATACCACCTCACACCTGTCAGAATGGCTAACATGAACAACTCAGGCAACAACCGATGTTGGCAAGGATATGGAGGAGAGGATCTCTTTTGCTGGTGGGAATGTAAACTGTTGCAGCCACTCTGGAAAACAGTATGGAGGTTCGTCAAAAAATTAAAAATAGAACTGCCCTATGACCTAGCAATTGCACTACTAGGTATTTAACCAAGGGATACAGGAATGCTGTTTCAAAGGGGCACATGCACCCCCCCCCATGTTTATAGCAGCACTATCAACAATAGCCAAAGTATGGAAAGAGCTCAAATATCCATCGATGGATGTATGGATAAAGAAGATGTGGTCTATATATACAATGGAATATTACTCAGCAATCAAAAAGAATGAAATCTTGCCATTTGCAACTACATGGATGGAACTAGAGGGTATTATGCTAAGCGAAATTAGTCAGTCATAGCAAGACAAATATCAAAAGACTTCACTCATATGAGGGCTTTAAGATACAAAACAGATTAACATAAGGGAAGGGAAGCAAAAATAATATAAAAACAGGGAGGGGGACAAAACATAGGAGACTCTTAACTATGGAGAACAGAGGGTAACTGGAGGGGTTGTGGGAGGGGGGATGGGCTAAATGGGTAAGGGGCATTAAGGAATCTTCTCCTGAAATCATTGTTGCACTATACGCTAACTTGTATGTAAATTGAGTAAAAAATTAATTAAATTAAAAAAATACTCCACTTCCCTAACATGTTAAATATATTGACAAAATGTCCTTTTTTTTCCTTTTTAATCTCTGCCACATTTTATCCTTCTTTTCAAATCCAGTATTATTTATTTGTGCTTCATCTCTCTTTTCCTTTTTTTTTTTCCTTTTCCTTCTTCTAAATTTGTAAGCATTTCAAGCTAAAAAGTTGAATATAAAGCTTTAGTTATATCCCATACATTTTGTTATTATAATTAGCAGTACCTTTATCATTTCAAATTAGTTTTAAAATTTTACAATTTACCTTACAATTTCTTCCTTGACTGCAGAATGATTTAGAATGTTTTTAATTTTTTTTTTTTTTTTAACGTTTTATTTATTTTTGAGACAGAGAGAGACAGAGCATGAACGGGGGAGGGGCAGAGAGAGAGGGAGACACAGAATCGGAAGCAGGCTCCAGGCTCCGAGCCGTCAGCCCAGAGCCTGACGCGGGGCTCGAACTCACGGACCGGACCGCGAGATCGTGACCTGGCTGAAGTCGGACGCTCAACCGACTGAGCCACCCAGGCGCCCCTGATTTAGAATGTTTTTAAATGTCTAAATATTGTAGGGGTTATTTTATTTTTAGATTTTTTTTGTTGATTTCTAATCACTTGTTTCGTCATAACAGCATATGGGACTTGTGATGTTGTTTCTTTTCAATTTGTTGAAGCTTGATTCATGATTAAGTTTTAAAGATTGTTCCTATGTATGCTTGAAAAGAATATGTATTCTGCAGTTGCTAGGGATATATTCTCTACACTTCCAAAGTCCAGCTTGTTAGTTGTATTTTTTAAACTCTACTATATACCTACAGAATTTTTTTTTTGTCTGTTTTATCATTGCCTCATAGGGATATGTTAAAATCTCCCACATCGACTCCGAATTTATTTCTCCAACATTTGCTTTATATTTTTGAAGCTATGTTCTTAGGCATATATAATTTTCGGCTTGTTACAATTTTCCTGACAAAGTAAACCATTTATCTATATAGTGACCCTCTTTATCTCTAGAAATGCATTTTCCCTTTGACCTTCAAGTTTATTTTATCTGTTACCATATAGCTATTGTAGCTTTCCTTCTGTTAATAGTCGCTTGGTCCATCTTTTTCCATCCTTTTACCATCAACCTTTCTGTGTCCTTTTGTATTATGTGTATCTCATAAATAAGTAAGTTGGTCGGGTTTTTTTTTGCTTGTTTAGATGTTTGTTTGATACCTGCTTAGTACTCTTGGTTAATCTTTATATTTTTTCTTTACTATTTTAATCTTTAACCTTTTCAAGTCCTTTTATAAGGTATATTTGGAATTATGTCTCCCAACTCATTTTATGACTTATATTTATCCTACTTCTGTTTCTTCTATATTTCTCCTTTCCTGCATTCTTTTGGACTGAATGAATTGTATTTTTTTTCCTGCCCCTTCCATTCATTTTGCTTCCTTTATTACTCTGGAGGCTATACCATCTACTTCAGTTTTTTAAATGATTACTCTATAAGGTCTATTAATATCAATATCTTAGAAGCATTTTTTTAAATTTTAAGGCACATAAACAGAAATATGCATTTTACACACCAGATGTGTATATATAGACACACAGGTAAATGAATAATTATATAGTAACCCCCTTGTAACCACCACCTAGGCAACATAACTTTGCCACCTTCACAGAAGGAACCCTTGGTCTCGTACCAATCTCAACTCTGACCTCAGCCTCTAGAGCAGCTGTGTCCAATTGGAATGTAATGACAGCCACAGAGAATTCAAATTTTCTAGAAGCCACATTTTTTTAATGTAAAACCAAACAAAACAGATGAAATTAAATTTTAATGTATTTCATTTAACTAAATGTATATAAAATATTATCATTATAATATGTAACCACTATAAATTTCTATTATTGAGGTATTATATATTCTTTTTATTTTTAAGGCCTCTGAAATCCAATATATGTTACACTTCTAGCACATCTCAATTCTGAGCACTTGCATTTCAAATACTCTTATAGACACATGTAACCAGAGGCTACCCTACTGAAGCTCTGCTCACTATCCTGACTTTTGTGATAAGCTGTTCCTTGTTTTATTTAGTATTTTAAATACTTTAAAAGGTATTATTGTCATCTCCGTGCAGCCCTAGCAATACAGCTCCAATTTTCCTGTTTTCGAATCTCTATATAAATGGAATTATACTGTATGTTTTCTTTTATGTCTTGCCTCTTTTATTCAACATAATATGTGTGATATCCATCTATGTTCTTGAATGTAGCAACAATTCACTCATAGTTATTGTTGTGTGGCATTCTATCATCAGCATAAACCCCAGTTTATGTATCTATTTTATTATTGATCAACATTTGAGTTGTTTCCAGTTTTTATCTATAGTTTACAATAATGCTCTGAACAATCTCGTAAAGGTCTCTGGTATACATGTGAGTTTTCAAGACTTAATTCCCCCTTCCTTCTTTCTTTCCTTCCTTCCTTCCTTCCTTCCTTCCTTCCTTCCTTCCTTCCTTCCTTCCTTCCGCTCTCACTCTATCCATCTTAAATTTTGCCAAGCAACAACAAATACTTTCTAAGGTGGTGATGCCAATTTACATAATCACCAGTGAATAAAACTTCCAGTTCATCCACATCTTCACCAAAACTTGATTTTGTAAGACTTTTTATTTTTTACCAATCAGGGGTTGTGTACACAGTATCTCACTGTTGTTTTAATTTGTATTTCCTTGCTAATGAACACCTTTATAAAAGGACCTTACAATGCCTTAACTCTGATCATAGCTTCTCAACTTACATCCAGTTAAAGCTATCTTAACTTTTTAATACACACAAAATTATTTTATATAGTCAATACTTATTATAATTACCATCACTATTCTCACTTTTCAGACGTTCATTCTGGGGATTTTTTTTTTCCTTTTTAAAAAATATATCTTTTAGAAATTCCTTTGGTGGAATTCTATTAGTAGTGAACATTTTTAACTTTATGTCTGAAAACACCTTTATTTTGCCCATGCCCCAGATATTTTCAATGAGTAGACAATTCTAGGTTAACAATTCTAGTTATTTGTTCTCAGCACTTTGAAGTTATTTCACTGCCTTCTGGCTTGAACTGGTCTTATTGAAAAGTTAGCTATGTTTATTCACTGTTCCTTTTTTCTCCAGCTGATTTCAAATTTTTTTAATCTTTGCAGTTCTGCAGTTTTATTGTGGCATATGTCAGTGATGATGTCTTTCCATTTACCCCACTTAGAATTCACTGGGCTACCTGAATCTGAATGTTCATATTTCATCAGTTCTGACACATTATTAATTAAATATCTTTTGAATATTGCTTCTTCTCCAATCTTTCTATTCTTTACTTCTGAAACTATAGACTGAATGTTTGTTGGGCTTTCTTACTTTATCCTCTTAATCTTTTTTTTTTCTTTCATATTTTCTATCCCTTCTCTGTTCTGTATTCTGGGTAATTTCTTCATATCTGTCTTCTATTTCACTAATGCTCTCCTTAAGCCATGTCTATTCTACGAATTTTCTTTGTTTTCTACATCTGTCTTATTAATTTTAATGGTGCCCTATTTTCTTTTAATTTCTTTAATTCTTTAAACATAGTGATTTTATTTGTTATATTTGTTCATATTAAATAGCTTCAGTCTTTGTGAGCCTAATTCTGCAGTATTATACTTCTGCTAACTCTTAATCACAGTGGCTCTTTTACTCAGGTACTTCTTTTTCTTTTTTAATTGTGAACCCATGTCCCTCAAAAACTCACCTTCATAAATTCTGTGACATCCAAGTCTAAATGCTTTCTTTCAGAGAAGATGCACATTTTACAAATGCCTGGGAGCACGAATAACTCACTTCAAACTAAATTTTCAGCTTGGAATTTTTTTGAGACAGGAAGGCAATGGGAATTCCATCCTCAAATCAATTGAATGTAGGTTATGGCTAGGAGTTTTCAGGCCCATCCTATCTAGAGCCAAGAGCAAGTTCACCTGCAGAATACTCACCTTTTAAGAATTCTGGCTTCATGTGAAGATCTCTGATTTTGTTTCTTAAGCTGCATCTGGCCCTCGAAAACCTACATTCCAGGTCACCAAGATCGGCAGACATTCCCTCACCCTCCAACCCTCTCTATTCCTACCAGAACAAATGTCAGTTCTTATATCTGTGGACTCATTCTCTATCCTTCTTTCTAGCCACTGTCTCCTTACTTCACTACCAGTTCACAATCATGCTTTGGAAAGAAAGTTATTTCTAGCCAGCATTTTAAGTGTTCTCTACCAGACAAAGTTTTTCCTTACACTCAATCTGCAATATGGTCAGAAAATGAACACAATCGGGGCGCCTGGGTGGCGCAGTCGGTTAGGCGTCCGACTTCAGCCAGGTCACGATCTCGCGGTCCGTGAGTTCGAGCCCCGCGTCAGGCTCTGGGCTGATGGCTCGGAGCCTGGAGCCTGTTTCCGATTCTGTGTCTCCCTCTCTCTCTGCCCCTCCCCCGTTCATGCTCTGTCTCTCTCTGTCCCAAAAATAAATAAAAAATGTTGAAAAAAAAATTAAAAAAAAAAAAAAAAGAAAATGAACACAATCTATTTTTTTTTTTAATGTAAATGTATGGCCTTAGATTAGAAATTTAATAAAATCAGTGTAACATCTCCAGTTTGGTTGTCTTTGTAAAACGGGTATAATAACAGTACCTATCTCATAGAGTTCTTACACAAATTGAATAAGAAAGTTCATACAAGATGCTAGGCACAGTGCCTGGGACACAGGAGGCATCAATATGGCAATCAATATCATTATTACAGTTGATTTGGGTCCAATATTAGAAGTTATTAAATTTTGTTTTGTTTATGAGTCTTAGTTTTATTATTGAACAGCTATTTCCTCTAGTAACACATACCTTGAAAATATTACCCATGTCTTCTAACTTTCTATCAAAACAATTGATATTTTAAAAAAGCTACTTTGGGGGGCACCTGGGTGGCTTAGTTGGTTAAGCGTCCGACTTCAGTTCAGGTCATGATCTCATGGTTTGTGGGTTCGGGCCCCGCGTCGGGCTCTGTGCTGATGGCTCGGAGCCTGGAGCCTGCTTCAGATTCTTTGTCTCCCTCTCTCTCTGCTTCTTCCCCACTCATGCTCTGTCTCTGTCTCTCAAAAATAAAACAAAACATTAAAAAAATAAATAAAAATAAAAAAACTACTTTGGGTAGGACCAAGGACACATCTCAGGTGAAAGGTCCCACGGACATCAATCTAGGATGACAATTCGTCACTTGTATGACTGTTAAACTGTATTTCTTGAGCTTGCTTTCAAATTCTTTCATGGTGATATTTTAAAAAATGATCATTGAGGAAAATTATGAGATCTCTATAATGGATGTCACAAGATCTTAGATTTGCCACTGTAACTGCTTTGTAATTACATGTAGAGGGTATTATCTTGTGTTTACCTAAGATAGCCGTAAAAATCAATTCACCCCTTTATAGATGAACTATTATGAGGAAAACTCAAGTCAGACAAAGGACTTAGGAACCCAATCATAAAGTCAGCAAATTAAGTACTTTGGTATCATAAGGAAATCACCAAAGTATAGCACTGAATACTATGAAGCACGAATACAAATATTTTCAAGAGAAGTAACTGTTGACATTTCTGAAATTTTAAAAATTCTTAAAGTAGAAATATATTGCATTATAGCAAAGTTACAAACAATATCTGCCTTTTTAGAACAAAGCATGACCCTGTTAACTGGAAACGAGATATAGAAGCTGAAAACGATACATCTTCCACCTTCCTGGACACATACAGAGGCCTCTGGCAACTTTACCCATCCTCTAATAAAACAGCCAATATGACTGCTTCTCTGGTCTCCTCTTGCAATCTAGGCAGAGTTGTCTTTATTCACCTATTTTAACATGTCATATAACGTTACTTGTTTTTTCACTAGAATATAAATTCCACAAGGGCAGCAGATATATTTTAAGTTCCTCAAACAGTGATTAACATATGGTAAACATTCAATAAATAATAATTAGATGAATGAATTTAACTTCCATTTGAGGATAATACCATCCATTTTTTTTGTGTTTATTTTATTTTTGAAAGAGAGAGAATGCAGGTGGGTAAGGGGCAGAGAGCAGACAGAGGAGTAAAGAGAAAATCCCAAGCAGGCCCCATGCTGCCAGCACAGAACTCAATGTGGACCTCAACCCCATGAACCATGAGATCATGACCTGAACCCAACTCAAGTGTTGGGCGCTTAACCCAACTCAAGTGTTGGGCGCTTAAACACACAAGCACCTGATAATGCTATATTTTAAATTAAGCCCTCCAAAAAAGTATAAAGTAATCAAAGACATATTTGTGATTACAGCACATGTATAATACATGATAAAACTGGTGGAAAAGGCATCATGGAATATTATGTAGCCACATAAATAGGATGACGTAGAGCTACACTTGCTAACATGAAAAGATGGCCATAACGTATTATTCAGTAAAAGATGCCAGCTATCCAACAGTATAATGAACTCGTTTTGGAAAAATAATACATACATGTAAGTGTTTACCAGTATGTGGAAGAGTGATTATCTCTGAGTAGTGGGAATTTAAGTCACTGCTACTTTTCTCTTTATACTTTTCAGAGTTGTTTAAATATTTTAACAATATGGGAATGCAAGCTGGTGCAGCCACTCTGGAAAACAGTATGGCGGTTCCTCAAAAAACTAAAAATAGAACTACCCTACAACCCAGTAATTGCACTACTAGACATTTATCCAAGGGATACAGGTGTGCTGTTTCGAAGGGACACATGCACCCCCATGTTTATAGCAGCATTATCAACAATAACCAAAGGATGGAAAGAGCCCAAATGTCCATCGATGGATAAATGGATAAAGAAGATGTGGTGTATATATATATATATATATATATATATATATATATATACACACATACATACATACAATGGAGTATTACTCAGCAATCAAAAAGAATGAAATCTTGCCATTTGCAACTACGTGGATGGAACTGGAGGGTATTATGCGAAGTGAAATTAGTCAGCCAGAGAAAGACAAAAATCATATGACTTCACTTATATGAGGACTTTAAGAGACAAAACAGATGAACATAAGGGAAGGGAAACAAAACTAATATAAAAACAGGGAGGGGGACAAACCAGAAGAGACTCATGAATATGGAGAACAAACTGAGGGTTACTGGAGGGGTTGTGGGAGGGGGGATGGGCTAAATGGGTAAGGGGCATTAAGGAATCTACCCCTGAAATCATTGTTGCACTATATGCTAACTAATTTGGATATAAATTAAAAAATAATAATAATAAAATTTTAAAAATAATAAATCTAATAAAAAATAAGGAAATAAATTTAAAAAGACATTTTAACAATAAACAAAGACAATTTTGTGATCAGAAAAAGGTAAAACCGTTTTCTTTTTGGAAGACAAAAAACAGGACAGGAAGGCAAGCAGGTGGGCAGGTAAGTAACACACACAACATACATTTTCCTGACATATGCCCTAAGCCTAATTTAACTATATGATTCATAGAGGGCTTCTCACACCAACCACTTATAGAAACAGACTAGCAGCTAATGACAATTTCACACATTCTTCTATAGGTAAGACTAGGTAATCTTTATCTGTTCCAATCCTTAGCTATTTTATAGTACATCTGACATAATGCGTTTAGTGCGCCAGATGGGTGACACCATCCTCCCATTTATGAGGTGCACTGGGATCTTTTGAAAAGAGAAATGTTATGCCAAAAAAAAAAAAAAAATCAGATCAGTTCTTCCTTATTACTGAAAGTCCCTTAAGGGCTATCGGAATAGAGTTCGTGCTCACTTAGAGAAGCTAGAAACATCCAGATTACCATTTAAACATACTAATAATAATTTTATAAATCATACTAAACCGGAATTATTATGGAAAGAAGCTTATATTTTCATCTGTCTAATGAAGTACTGCAGATAAGGCTACAATCTATAATTTAGAACAAATACTGTTATAAAGATACTAGAGAAATTCCCTAAGAAATACAATTATTTTCTCTTGGATTATTGAATTTCTTTTCATAAAGATACATGGGTTAGGCCTAATGTAAGAGCATATTCAAATGTCAGTAATAGCACAAGCTGGAAAATAAATAAATATAACATAAAACAAACAAACAAACAAATGTCAGTAATAGCTACTGACTCGCTCTCCAGGAAAACAGGAAACATGACCTCTTCTTTTTAAGAGAATGAAGTTGGGTAGTTTCCTTGAGCCATCTGGCCTTATGGAAAATCACTTTTACTCACAGTGATGAAATCAACCAATTCTAAGGATTTTTTACCATGAAGAGGTTCCAGAGCCAGAAGGTCTGGGTTCAGATGCTGGTGTGGCCACAAGTTAGCCAATTTAAATGGATGTGTACATAATAAGTACTCAGAACAGTGCCAGCACAATAAATGTTAGTATCATTGTCATGCATGTACAAATGGCAAAAGTGAAAGACAAAACTAGCTATGAGCACAGACAAAACTTGCCTGAGCACAGGCAAGTCACTTAACTCTGAGATCCAATTTGCCCATTTCTAAGCAAGAAGTTTAGACCAAATGATGCCTCACGTCATTCCTAGCTGTGTCCTCTATAATCTAAGGCATGTCAGACAGCCACAGTATATGCACTGATAAATGATTACCAAAATACCTTCCACACCATCTTTCAGAACATTTGTTCCATGGAACCCACTTTGCAACACTCTCTACTGTTTTATAATCCATGTTCCTCATTGTTACTTGCTTCTTTAAGGAGATAAGGACTTCTTGAGTTCAAACAACAATACCTACTTCGGAACTAAAAAGTTCTTACTGGGGCATTTATATAATTAGAAAAAAAAATATTTTTCTTAAGAGTGTGATTAGTAAAAAGGGAAAAGAAAATAAACACCTGGGCAAAGTTCAGTATTAAGAGAACAGAGGAAATTGTACAAGAGCTGTTGTGATGGCTAATGAAGCTGAGCATCTTTAAATGTACTCTGCAGACCATTTTAACAGTCATTTTTCTTTTCTTTTTTTTTTTTTTCAACGTTTTTTATTTATTTTTGGGACAGAGAGAGACAGAGCACGAACGGGGGAGGGGCAGAGAGAGAGGGAGACACAGAATCGGAAACAGGCTCCAGGCTCCGAGCCATCAGCCCAGAGCCTGACGCGGGGCTCGAACTCATGGACCACGAGATCGTGACCTGGCTGAAGTCGGACGCCTAACCGACTGCGCCACCCAGGCGCCCCTAACAGTCATTTTTCTTTCCTGGAACCTTTCTTCCTAATTTTCCCAGTGCACAAACACACTTGATTAGCCACCGGACTTTCAAACTATCCAGATTTAATCACAGTAGCAATACTCTCACTGGCTACCTAGAATTCTTTAGTTCCTACTGTGGCTAATTGTGAATGTCATTAGTAGTGCTCACTGACATCCAGGTCTCCTCTCCCTCCAGGCACATGCTAAGATTGCACTCCCTGGCCCCTTGTGGTCAGCTATGTGACTGCGGCCAAAACTTTGTAAGCAAGAGTTATGAACAACTGTTACTTCTGAACTACCTTAAATTGCTGGCAGGACAACATCCCCAAAACTGCTTTCCTTCTGGGAAGACAAATGACAATGTCTGAGAGATGGTGGCTGCACTGTTAGCCTAGGTGCTATGTGACTACAATAGAAATACTGTGAACTAATTAGAAATATATATATTAGTATCTGCACCCAGTTCTTGGCATAGAGTTCCTAAAAACCTTATATTTTCCTAAGTGACAAAAGCACTAGGTGCATCTATTATTCTAATATTTGGCTCTTGATTGTGGTCCCTGATACAGGGCTTCGGAAGCCCTTATAAATTCATAAACGATAGAAGCATCTTTTGTTCTAATGATGTGACTCTAGATGGGCTTCTGGATTGGTGCTCGTCACAAAAAAAGCAAGCCATAATTAGAAGCTTAAAATTTTCAGCTCTGCCCCTCCACCACTCCATTTCCCCAGAGAGAGGAGATGGACAGGAAATGGAGTTAATGATTTATCATCCTATGTTATAAAAATCCCTAAAATCTGGGGTTCAGAGAGCTTTCAGATTGTTGAACACATTCACATACCAGGAGGATGATATACCTCAATTCCACAAGGACAGAGAAGTTCTTACACTCAGGAACCTCCCAGACCTCACCCTATGTATCTCTTAACCTGACCATCTGTCACCCTTATCATATCCTTTAATAAACTGGTAAACATAAGTAACTGTTTTCCAGAGTTCTGTGAGTAGTTCTAGCAGAGGAACTGAACTCAAGGAGGGGGTCATGGGAACCTCTGATTTATAGTTGATCAGTCTAGAAGCACAGGAGGGGCGCCTGGGTGGCGCAGTCGGTTAAGCGTCCGACTTCAGCCAGGTCACGATCTCGCGGTCCGTGAGTTCGAGCCCCGCGTCAGGCTCTGGGCCGATGGCTCGGAGCCTGGAGCCTGTTTCTGATTCTGTGTCTCCCTCTCTCTCTGCCCCTCCCCCGTTCATGCTCTGTCTCTCTCTGTCCCAAAAATAAATAAAAAACGTTGAAAAAAAAAAAAATTAGAAGCACAGGAGACAATCTGGACTTGGAATTGGCATCTGAAATGGGGTGGGAGCATTCTTGCAGGATCTAACTTGTGGGATGTAAAGGTGGATAGTGTCAAAATTGAGTTAAATTGTAGGACACCCAGCTGGTGTTGCAGAGAATTGCTTGGTGGGGGGAAAACCCACCACACAGAAGTGAAGCCATGTTGACTAGTAAAAAAAGACACAGTAGGAAAGACTAGATGGCTTTTCCTAACTCAGCCACCCACAGACATACAATGGATATAGTTTGTTGTCTTGAAGCTATAAAGATTTGGAGGCTGTTTTTTTCAGTGTTATAACCTAACAGCCTTTCTCAGCTGGGGTTCCACAGAGAATTAAGCCTCACAGAAAATTAGCTGACTACAATTCCCCCAAGAATGGTACATAGTTAGTACCATTCCAGCACAGGAATGACAACAGGCCAACCTTAGTTAAGAAAGGCTCACCAAGCTTATCTTTGCTGATATAACACACATGTTCATCGTCCCTATGCTTATTCTAGAAAACAAGGCTAGAAGCAATAGCAGAACTTTGAAGTCAGGGCTCACTATAAATGTGTGCCATGTACTCGTAACTGAATACCAATCCTGCTTAGACATTCCATTACAAGTGTGTTGATTGCCTTTGATAATGACCACAACAACACATTGCACAAGGCTGGGTAATGTGGTATCCTGTGGGATGGAATTACAAAAATATGGTTCAAATCTCAGCTCAGCCACTTACTACTTGTGCGATCTCTAGCAGGTCACTTTGCTTTTCTGAGCTTCCATTTATTCATCTACAAAATGGAAATATTAATAACTACCTGATAAGATTATTCTAAGGAGAGGGGCGCCTGGGTGGCTCAGTCAGTTAAGCATCTGACTTCAGCTCAGGTCATGATCTCACGGTTTGTGAGTTCAAGCCCAGCATTAGGGTCTGTGCTGACAGCTTAGAGCCTGGACCCTGCTTCGAATTCTGTGTCTCCCTCTCTCTCTGTCCCTCCCCTGCTCATACTCTGTCTCTCAAAAATAAATAAACATTAAAATATTTTTTAAAAAGATTATTCTAAGGAGATAAGAGTATATGTACTACCAAACGTAAGCACAAAGCTCATGTTAAAGAAATATTAAGTCCCTTCTTCAAATTCCCTATCTTACCCTTCTGAGGTCTTACAGTAGACATGTTCTTCATTACCTTTCCCTCTGAAGAGTATAATGGCAAAGCAGATATGCTCCCTATTTTCAGGGGCCACGGAGTAAAAGAAAAAAAAATTAGAATTGTGGTAAATTCTATGAAGGAGGGAGTCGTAGAATAACAGAGAAGATCTATTTTTAGCAAGAGTGGTTGAAAAAAGTCTCTCCAAAGAGGTGACATTTAAACTGAGACCTAAAAAATGAAAAAGAATCTAATCATTCTGCCTCATTGTACCATCTCTGTAACCTTGGCCTATCCCCAACTACCATTTCTCTCTCTCTACTACTCCCTATCACTTCCCATGGGTTACTTGACCTCTGACTGCAAACATGCAAAGCCTTAGACTTCTTTTTTTTTTTTTCTTTTTTAATGTCTATTTTTGAGAGACAGAGACAGAGCATGAAGAGAGGAGGGGCAGAGAGAGAGGGAGACACAACATCTGAAGCAGGCTCCAGGCTCCAAGTTGTTAGCACAGAGTCCGACACAGGGTTCGGACTCTGAATGGCGAGATCATGACCTGAGCTAAAGTCAGATACTTAACTGACTGAGCCACCCAGGTGCCCCGCCTTAGACTTCTTGATAGGCAGAAGGAATGGTCACAAACCTCATTTGAGTTACAGTCATCTCTAACTATCAATTTCTATTTGGCACCATTAAAGATATTCAGCAGGACGGCCAAAATCAAAAGTAGGGCTTCCCAAAATAGAATATGCATTTACTTTCTAGAAATAAGTTTGACTTATAACTCCATTCATTTAAGTGCACTGATTTAAAAAAAAAAATTGTCATATTACTTTCATATCCTGAAAACCCCCTGCTACTGTTCAGAGGCAGTTTCCTTGTAGCATTATGCTAACATATATAAAATATGCCCATGTGTCAGCATACAAAAGATGGGCAGTAAGCTTTGAAATTGTAGCTTAAATGGTATCATGGGTAAATGAGAGGTACAATGGATAGCCATGGTTTTAATTGAATGCTTACTAAAAGCTTGTATAATACTCAGAACTTAATATTAATTTGCCCATGGACTAAAAATCTCCTGAAGTAATATATGCATGTTCCCTTTTTTAAGTGGGAACATTTCTACAGCAAAGAAGGTCAGCCCCACTCCAAATAACTCCACGTTTTTTTAAATGTTTATTTATTTTGAGAGAGTACTTCAGCACATGTACACATGCATGCGAGTGGGAGAAGAGCAGAGGGTGAGGGAGAGAGAATTCCAAGCAGGCTCTGCTCTGTGAGCACAGAACCCTACACAGGGTTCGATCTCACAAACTGTGAGCCGAAATCAAGAGTCAAACACTTAACTGACTGAGCCACCCAGGCATCCCTCCACCTTTTCTGAACTGATATACCTTTTATGCTCATAATTTAAAAGTGCCTATTTGTTTGCCAAAGAAAATATCTTGGCAGATCATAAAATCCCTTAATTTGCTCATAATGTATTTACATACATTTTTAGTTGAAAAATCAAAATGCTACAGAGAGATACAGAAATTCAGTCCAAGTCACTAGAAACAGCCTTTAATATTTTACTATAGTTTATCATTAACATGTTACAGCTACATGATAAACACGTGTACATTAGCTAGCAGTTTCACACATAAAATTCTACTCCACCAAGAGTACCACCAACAGGACTGTTTTAAGGAACTGACAGTAAAGATAACAGCACACGTTTATATAATTTTTAAGGAAACGTTTTTGAACTCTGAATGAAGAAAACAATCTTAAAATATTCTATAAGTGGTATCGGGTGTGAGAAAGCATAACACAAATGTTACAACTTCTGGAGAGATGATCTGTGGGAAGAGTGGAGAGAAAAGGAATGTTACCTGTTATCTCTGAAGAGCTGACTCTCTTTATAAATACTGTCTGTAATATCTCCTTTCTACCTATATCTGAAGTCCTCTGAAACCCAAATCCTACTCTGAGGAATTTCGGTGCCCTTACACTCTGTCATACATGTTCACTATCATCAAGTTTTGAATGAGGGTGAAGCTGAGGAAGCTAGGTATATCTTCCTAATTTAAAACCATAATTGACTTTCAAGAAATTAAATTGTATTCTCTTTTTAAAATCACAGACCATACTGCACGAAGGAACGAATATTACACTGAAATTGGGCAGGCATACCAACCAAAAGCATTTCCAGATGGTAAAGAATTCACTGAAACGAGAATTACAGAAGTATATTCAAAGCAATATTCTGTCTTTGATAATTTAGAGGCAGCCATGATAACCACTATTTGTACATGACAGTCATATGAAATAATAAACCTTGCTAGCTATAAACATTACCAAATTCTGACACTATTGATTTATTATGTCTAACAGTGACATCAAACCAAACAACTGACAGAAACAATGTTACAGCTTTAAGAGCAGTTTGTCAACGATTAATACTGCCAAACGGGGTTTAGCTTTATGCTGGGACCGCTTGTCTAGCAGTTGTCAATCCAAGCAAAAATTACTACTGCCACACGTCTGCTAACACAGGCCCGAGGCGCCGCTCCGTTAGCCCTCATTACCCCGATCACTGCAAATACAGATGCAAGGCCAGTCCCTATTTAATATGCGTGTTAATTATGCAAATTATTAATTGGACTGGTGCTTGAGGACTTGTGTTTATGCCCAGATTAGAGTCAATAACTGTATCACACAGCATTCTGAGCCTGACCTGTGACAGAAATAAAGCTGTGCAGAAAGCAACATTTTTCTTACCCTCTTCTAGTTCGGCACACTAGCTCTAGATAGAGTATTTCACATTGATTCGGAAAGAGGCCTCACATGGGAGACAGAGAAGCCACAAAATATATCTTTTATTAATACATTTATCTGTTAATATTCCTTGCCTGATATGGTTCATAATTATTTACAACACTCATTAAATTACTTTACCAAGTCTATTGTTTCTATAGCAAAGATGTTGAATGCATTAAGTGTTAAAATACATTTTTATAGTTATTTTTTTCCAATAAGGCTAGGGTTTTGGTCCTATTTATATTACATGTCCATAAAAATTGTATGACATGATATTATGTTGTAAATTTTTTTTTACTTAAAAAAAAATCATATAGATTTAAACCTCCAAAGATGGAGAGCAAAGCTATAAGGTTTTTCCAATTAAAATTTACAGCAGACAATGTTGTAAATTTTATACAGTTGTAATGCTTGCTGCAGTTGTACTGAAATGGGAACTATTGATCAGTATGATTTCCCAGGATACATGAAGGGGGAACAAGGTATTGCACAAACAGAAACAAAACTTTCATTTGTAAAGCTTTCTATTAGACTTTACTGCCCTCATTTGGTTCTAGATGCATCTATCTAAACAGGAAAAAAGTCATATTCTCCCCACAGAATTACAATAAAAGCAAAAACAAAAACCAAACAACAACAAAACACACACACACAGTTAATCAAAAGTAACACTTGTGCCCTAGTAAAAGCAATTTTGATAGACTGTCAAGATGATATCTATAATGTGATGAACAGATAATCAATTATCATTTGAAGGAATTTTTTAAAAAGGAAAAAGCCTTTAACTTCAAAATGAAAGCAAATCAACATTAATTAGAATGATGCTAGTAAAGCATATAATAATGGAAACATTAATAATATATTTATAATATTAGAAGTCATTTCTAGGAATATGTTAAAGTGCTCTATAAATTTTGTAAATATGTTGTTAGACTTTAGGACGTTCTTTTTTGAATGTTTATTTATATATTTTGAGAGAAAGAGATCAAGCATGCACAGGGGAGGGGAAGAGAGAGAGAGAGAGACAGAGAGAGAGAGGAGAGAATCCCAAGCAGGCTCTGTGCTGTCAGCGGAATCCGATGCAGGGCTTGATCCCATAAACCGTGAAATCATGACCTGAGCTGAAATCAAGAGTCAGACGTTTAACCACCTGAGCCACCCAGGTGCCCCTATATGTTATATGATTTATATAAATTAAATTATTGGTATAAAGAAACTGGAAAACATGGTCTGCAAAGATGTGCTAATGAAAATATCACAAGCTCTAAGTGAAATCAGATATATTAAAGTTATGCCTTCTTGGACTGATTCCTAACTAAAAACGACACGTAAGTTCTGATTCCCTTCTGCCTGGTTTTGTGGCAGTTTTGCTGGTGACTTTGTTTGACCTTACAAATAATATAGAATGGCTTTAAGTTATTCAACCAATAAAAGATACAGAATTCATGTCCAGAGAGTTCCATGAAGATATGCCAGAAAGAGAAAATTAAGCTGTCTTAATTTAACTTGGTCACTCCATGTTTGATACAGTCTAGCTCACTGGTAATAAAAATATCTACAGTTTACCAAATACCAACTTTTTCACAGGCTCTTTTCATAATACCCTGACAAACAAATTAGATATTACTACATTTTTTATAATGAGAAAACTAACTTTCAAAAAAGTTCAATAATTAGTTCAAAGTCATAACTGTAATAAAAAAATAAAAGCAGGGGTGGTTGTAACCCAAGGCAATGTGATATCAGAACAAAAGCTCTTTAAACTCAATCTAGCTGTCAATTGTCCTAAAAGACAATGCTTAAGTACAAATGAACATATAAATGGGAAAAGAAAGTAGTAACTTTTTAGTCTCTCTGAAAAATCTGAGACAACTAAAGTTATCTAAGATGCATCAAACATATTCATTCAATGACAATTATAAAAGTGTATTTAAATCACCAGGGATGGTGTTTTAATGTTAATGTTAATTCCTACAATTCGTGGTATTTTCAGTAACAATTTTGCAAATACAAGTTTAAAGACAATTATTTAGGATTATTGGAATTTTTTTAAATTAAAAATAAATCCATGGCTCAAATGATAGATCTATCTTGATACAGGGCATGGTACTCTCCAAAGATTCCTATCAGTGTCATGTGCGTGTGCATGGCTAATCTATCGGAGCCAATTAATGTTCCTTGTTTAAATAATGCACAGTTTTTCACAGTAATGCTCATTTATTAACTAATATTGGGCATTAAAGTATCTACTTTCTAAAATATGGTCTGAATCTTAAGGACTGAGAACAAACTAAGGTAGTTGGGGGAGAGGGGAAAGTGGGTGATGGGCAGGGAGGAGGGCACTTGTTGGGATGAGCACTGGGTGTTGTATGGAAACCACTTTGACAATAAAGTATATTTTAAAAAATAATAAAATATGGTCTGAAAATTCTTTATCTGGGTATTATTTAAATACTTTTTAAAAAACGTTTATTTATTTTTGAGAGAGACAGAGTGTGAGCAAGGGAGGAGCAGAGAAAGAGAGAGAGACACACACACAGAATCTGAAGCAGACTCCAGGCTCTGAGCTGGCAGCACAGAGCTTGAACCGGGTCTTGATCCCATGGCCATGAGATCATGGCCTGACCTGAAGTTGGACACTTAACCGACTGAGCCAACCCAGGCGCCCCTTAATACTTGTTTTTTGTGATAACTTATACATAATTCAAGAAGCTAGCAAGTGATAAACATTCATTCACAACCATGAAAAAAATTCTGAAAAAGAAACGTCAACATAAACATAAATGATAACAACTTTTAACGGGGATCCTTAGCCCTTTTACTCAGATGATTATAATTTTTCAACTTCAATCTGACATTGAAATTTTGTATTATTAAACTTTGTACTTGGATAATTTTGAAGATTGTTTTTCCTTTCTCTTTCCACCTAAAGTCATCCAAAAGTTTGAATTATCAGGGCCCTTTATGGCATCCAGGTCTGGGTGTATTTCAGTGTGTTCTAAGTATGTATAGTTTCCTAGCAGATGGCTAACCCTGTTTTTGTAAAAATGACTACACAAAATTGCAGCATTTACACTGTTTGGGACCTTGTCTTCCTGGTGACAGTTCCTACAAAAAAGATAACATTAGAGTAAAAGTATACTTAGGGACATAGCATTAAGAACTATGGGCTATATTTTGAGATAAATCAGTAAGATCCTAATGTGTCAACATTATTTATAAGAGTCATTCTTTACACTTAAAGAAATTCTAAATTCAAGTCACAAGTGTAATTTAAATTCTGATGGATGGAAAAAGATGGTGAAGCACAATACCAACACATCCAAGGTCAATGATGTGACCTCAAGGTGGGCCAGTAAGTCACACACTATACACATTAACTCAACCAGACAATGCTGCAAATTGAGAAAAAAAGAGAATTTACTTAGACACTGAAGGATACACATCTCTTAACAAAATGTTGACAAAAAAAACATTAAAAGCAAACAATCGTCTTGCCTTATACTAACCTAGAGTAGTAAGTCTGTGCAGATGATATTATATGCTAATTAACAAAAACAAAACAAAACAGAGTTTGTTATTAGCATTTACAAATTCCTGAGGCAGGTAATCTGAGTATGCAATCACTATCACATACAGTGTTTAGAAACAGGAAAAGTTTCAGAAAAACAACTGAAAAAATTTCTGAAAAAATTTTCAGAAAAATTCAGAAAAAAGTTTCTGAAAAATTTTCAGAAAAATTTCCTTTCGGAAATACTCTCATAAAAAGTTATAACAAATGAACGTAACATTTCCTGGAAAAAAATCAAATTTTGTTTCACTTTATGTAACATGTTTCAGGACAGCATAAAAACAATGTGAGAAACTGACCTGAAACAACACCCACCTTCAGCGCTTCGGGAGACTGCATATCAGTCAATAGTTTTTCAAAGACTGAACCCACCTCCCTTTGATGTGCAATGGTACTAAAAAAGTAACACATTCAGTGTTTAGGAACCGGAATCTCATTCACACTACAGTGCTTATTCCAAATCTAGTCAATGATTCTGAAAGCCAAATTGCCTGTATTTAGTACTGATCAGTTATAATACAGAGAATGTACTAATTTAGATAACCTCCCACATTAACAGCTTG
This sequence comes from Neofelis nebulosa, assembly GCF_028018385.1. Taxonomy (NCBI): domain Eukaryota; kingdom Metazoa; phylum Chordata; class Mammalia; order Carnivora; family Felidae; genus Neofelis; species Neofelis nebulosa. The sequence goes on from NC_080793.1 coordinate 10,082,932, forward strand.
AATTAAAACAGGTAGTGAGAGACAACATCCTATTATAAAAGGGAAAAAAGAAATAACAATGGATGGATCTAATAATGGGAAAAGATAACAAAGACCTAGGATTCTAGCATCTGGCACTAAATGAACTTTTTTGTAAACTGAATGGCGGTTTCCAAAACTGCTCCAAGCATCATTCCTTTGCCAAGGCAGTAAACAGCTTTTATCAGCAATAATGATGGCATAATCCCAGCTAAAAAGGAAAGTAACATATGGCAGCAGCCCTCCAAATACCATCCCGACAAAGTAGGGGGCATTTTTATTACAGCGTCCACTTGCAGAAAATCTGCCAGACATCTCTTCCTTTTTTCTTCTCTTTTTATTTATTTGTTTTTAAACAGGTTATATCATCTTCTCTAAAGTGAATACCACATTTGGGAATTTTAAACCAATGATTTCTTTTTCTTAAAGCCACTCAGACTTACACAAAGAAACTGCCGCATCTAATGATAGCTAATAAAATACAATGGAACTGCCTATTAAAAAAAGTCAAAAATTTTTGTAAATCTCTAAATTTATAAAACAAATGCTTTTAATTAAGGACATTAGGACCTAGCATAATGACAGATGCAAAGTGAGCACCCAAGAAATAATGAATTTCAGAGGCTAATAAGAGTTCTCCAGAAATTCAGGTGAAAAAGTAACACAGACACAAAATATCACTTGGTATAAAGCTGATAAACAATGAACTACAGTAAACTGCAAAGACACATGATCTTAATCTTATTTGTTATGTGTTAAAATGTCAGGCTTCATAATATATAGCACTGACCAAAACAATCACAGTGAAGTATTTTTTAGGCCAACATACTGTTTATCAATAAAAGTATAAAGGAGGATACTTCTATAAAATATCTTCTAATGGCCTGTGGGGTGGACTAATGAATCATAAATCCTACCTTGGTTTTCAATGACAGACTTTCTATTCTCATTGACAAGTCAATGGCTATCTTTTTTACCTAGGCTCTTAATCTTTTCTTCATACCTTAGAAATATAATCTGAGAATGACGACAATCTATTTTGATTCAGAGTTTAGATGTTGTAACGAATGGATTTGGAAAATCCGTTTACTAATTAATACAGTAATTATCATATCCTTTACATGTATTATCTTACTGTACACTTAGCCAAATGCAAACCTTTGTTTACTTCAGGCAAATTTATTAGCTAATGGAGGAATCAATGAAAAAGTAAAAGAATGTTAATATTTTTGACATCTCTACCTATAAATATTTTTTCAGGCTGAAAAATGTATCTAATAGCACCACTCACTGATGTGCACTACAGTTTACCACAGTGTCTATATTTCTGTTGTCAGTTTTACAGTATCTCCCTTCATTAAACCTATCAAGTTTTCCTTTTGATCATGCAACCAAGGCCAGAAGACAGATATCTTCCTGGAACAGAGCAGTCTGCCAAGTCTTTCACAAGACCAGCTTAACCTCCCTATTGATTTTTTCAACACTGCAGCCATTCATTGTTTGTGACATTTGGCTGTCGGCTCTTTAACACCCTTCAACCAAATCAATTTCATATTTTTGTCAATGCTCTGCAAGAGGATGAGTAAAACTAGGAACAGACTTAGCATGATTTAAAATGTTGATTTTCTCAAACAGTTTTATCTTTAGTTTTTATAAGGCTTATAAACTTAATTCATGTGCTTACTTATACTTCTGCAAAAAAACAAGATAAGCATTATAAATTATAATTTTTCAGGAAGATCTTGGGGGCGGAGGGATTATAATTTTCCAGTATAGTACTAACCTGATTTTTATTGAATCTTTAAAATTTGTAATTTTCATAATGTCAATGAATTCTTATAGAACCACATACTGCTTGACCTAAATACTACTACATGAAAATAGCAATGTTTTCTGTGGTTGGGATATTTGTAAAATATGTAAGAAACACTATGAGAGACAACATACACAATATCATCATTACTATATTTTCAAAAGGCAAACCATGTCAAAAAAGCACAATTCAGCATTTTGCTCAACCTTGAGTCTGAACTTTCTGTGTACCTAGATACTAAATGCTAAATGCCACAGTCTACCTTCAGGCTGCCAATGCAAAAACTACTTTTGACATCACTTAGAACATGTGGAAATCAAAGATACATATGTTCAAAATTGTGCCAAATCTCCCACCATTCAGAAAATTCAGCAGGCTCTCACGGACAGAGATAAAGAAACAAAACTCAAAATACTAGGCATTTTCACTTTATTTCTGTCAATAAATTTTAAGTTACAATTCTGCATTAATTTCTAGTAGGTTGCCTGCTTTTGGTGTTAATTATATACCAAAAAAAAGACTGAAATCTTAAAAATCACAGTAACTCATCTAAATATACATTTAAAGACCAAAAAAGTGAGTTAATAACTTGAAAAGCCTGATGTTTCCTTTGGAATCATTATATATTATATACATATAATATGTAATTCTTCAAAATACACTATAATCTAATAATACCTATAGTTTGCTGGCATATGAATAGATGTTCCAAAAACATCCAAACACAGCTATGCTGAAGAGTAAGTAAACACTTAAAAGTTGCAAAGGTGATCTTAAGTGTAAGCATTTATCTAACACATTTGAACCATTAAAAACACAAATTAAGAATCTGGCAATTCATATAGAGTTGATGGAGTCTTTGGAAATACAATGCATATACGTACTTAGGGTGTTGCCAAAATAGAAATACCTACATTTCATCAAATCTAAGGCACCATTGTTTGAATCATAAGGCACCTCATGAATTTATGTGCTATTGTATGTAAAAAAATTTTTTTTTGCCAATTACAGCATGATATGACATCAATCGTTAGAGGCATCCTAATCTCAAAAATGTTAAAATGCGAGGAGGAAATGAACACCTTCAAACCACTGAAACATGGTCATGATGAACTGGAATAACACCTACTCTTGGTTCTTTATGTGTGCCATTTTAAAATGTGCACGTTAAGTATTGTGACATAGCACCTCGAGTCACTTTGAAACATTAACATGACCTTTTGCCTAACAAACGGACTCCCACATTATCCTTTGACTCCTTATGGATCTGCTGCTATATGAAATACAGCCCAGTGAATAAAGCTCACCTGAGGAAACCCTATCATATCTATTATATTTGCAAATACATCATTCTGAGAACTTCAACTAAACAACTAAAAATCTGTGGTATATTCTCCACAGCAATGCTTATGGAAGAATCATTTTGGAATAAGAACTTACGTTTGAATAAAGTTTGCCACTCATCGGTTATATGATCCTCGGCAACCTCCTTAACATCTCTGAGCCTCTCTTGTTTTCATTGATAAAAACAGAAATAATATCTGCCTCTCAGGCCTACTGAAAGAGTGAAATGAGAATAAGGTATGTAGAAATTCTTAAAAGAATACTTGGCATACTGTGAATGTTCAATAAATGCTTTTCCTTTCTTCTCACTATCAAGATTTTGCAAAACCTGCAATGAAACCATACAAAAGCTAATGAATGGTTTACTCGAGATCAATCAGATATACATTTTTTAATCTTTTGCTTTTAAACTAAGCTTTATGCCCAATGTGGGGCTTGAACTCACTACCCACCCCCCGAGATCAAGAACTGCATGCTCTGTTGACTAAGCCAGCCAGGTGCCCCTCTGATAAACAATTTTTATTTTAGATGTTGCTGATAGCTCCTCGGAAATCATGTTACATTATCATAGAATGCATATGGCAGCCAGTTGCGTATGTAGATGCCCAAGAATGTAAAGTTCCTCTAAGGCAGGAATTTGTTTTGTTCACTGTTACATCTCTAGCATCTAGAACAATACCTACCACATATTAGGCACTCAGTAAATACTTTTTAATGAATCAGGATTTCAAAGAATTTTTAATTTCCAATCCCACACTAAATTTTAACTTAGGAGCAACTCAGTGAAGACAATGCAGTAAAAGACTATTTTTTTCACCTCTTCTATCCAAAAATTACTGACCATGACAATGTTAATCTTTTTAGTAATAATTCAACAGCAACATTCTAACTAATTTAACAACTATTTATCGAGCATCTATCATCAGAATAGCACGGTGCTAAATATTAAAGAAAATCCTAAGTAGCATAACAATTGGTGTCTTCATGGAAAGACAAAATAATAATGTGCAAGAAACTAGAGATGACTCTGCTTCAAAATGAACCATATAGACAATAGTTTCCCCCCTGGAAAACTAAAAATTAAAATAATTTAGAACAAGTTAAAAAAACAAAACGTGGAAGATTGGTGCAATCAAGAGACCGTATATAATAAAGTGATAATAGGTCAGTGACATGCTAATCCAGAGCGACTGATCATGATTCAAGAGACAACATGGGAGGTTTAAAATACTCTACCCTATGTAAAGTCTTCAGATTCCAAACCAGAGATTATTAGCCCTATAAAGCAGAAGTGGAAATATTTCACTCAAGGTAACTTATGCAGGGTAAGGGAGCATCAAAGAACTAGATGTGAACAATTAACATGTTACATCCAGCAATGACTGTAAGGTCAGCTCATCCTAGCTCCTGTTCAATTGAACATGTTTACTGATACTACTCTGTGCCAGGCCCTGTGCGAAGCATCTGGATGTACAAAGATAGTAAGAAACCTACCTATCACAAAAAGCTATTAGAGGAGATACCACTTAATTTAGATCGCGGTGATCTATTTGTAACTCTGCAATTACAACTCTTCTACAGGTTAATTTGTGGATTAAAAGATGGGACAAGATAGTCCACTAGAGAAGATCCAGCTTCAAGATCATGCTTTGCTCACTTGAACAAATGGTAAGGGGAAAAAAAAAAGTATAAAACAAGTAAATGACTTTTGTGGAAAAGTTGAAAAATACAGACAAGTATAATAATGAAAATGTAGGGGCACCTGGGTGGCGCAGTCGGTTAAGCGTCCGACTTCAGCCAGGTCACGATCTCGTGGTCCATGAGTTCGAGCCCCGCGTCAGGCTCTGGGCTGATGGCTCGGAGCCTGGAGCCTGCTTCCGATTCTGTGTCTCCCTCTCTCTCTGCCCCTCCCCCGTTCATGCTCTGTCTCTCTCTGTCCCAAAAATAAATAAAAAACGTTGAAAAAAAAATTAAAAAAAAAAAAATGAAAATGTAAAGAATCCTACTTCTACTACTGAGAGATAACTACAATTTAAATATTTGGTATTTTTTTCCCAGTATTTTTTCTCCTTATATGAAAAAACTTGGAAAAAAAAATCTAAGAACACATTACACTACTATTTTATAAACTGCTTTATAAATTTAGCAAACTTTATAAACATCGCAAAATTTTTCATATTATTAGGTATTCTTTATTTTTAACATTTTTTAATGTTTATTTTTGAGACAGATTGACAGAGTGCGAGTGGGGGAGGGGCAGAGAGAGAGAGGGAGACACAGAATCTGAAGCATGGTCCAGGCTCTGAGCTGTCAGCACAGAGCCCAATGTGGGGCTCGAACTCACAAACAGTGAAATCATGACCTGAGCCGAAGTTGGACACTTAACCAACTGAGCCACCTAGGTGTCCCTAGTAGGTATTCTTCTGAAACATGATTTAAAATAAGTATATAGAATAATAATAATAATAATAATAATAATTTATTTTAACCATAATTTAACCATATCACTGTTGGATATTGATTGTTTACAATTTTGTCTTATTAGGAATAGTGT